>NW_027531525.1:1772804-1778921 GCF_008692635.1 Crocuta crocuta
CCCCCCCCCCCCACTGATGGAAACAGGTACCTCAGGTATCAGTGCTCTGAATGAGGAATTTGCCTAGTTGCCCACTAATTCTGCATAAGTCACCTAATGAGGAATGAAAACCCTAATCGTTTGGAAAAGCAAGGTCTGCATCCGTCTGTGTAAGGGACAAAGCACCTACTGAAGAGCAGGCATTTCGTTTCCTCTTTCCTCTTGGTGCTGGAAGACGGGACTCAGGCTGATTCCAACCACTCACACCGTCAAGCCTGGTTAATATTGAAAACTTCAACCCTCCAAGCTTAACTAGGTAACCTGGTTCAGTGTGAGTCTAGGTTTAGAAATCCATTTACAAATGAATTTTGTCTGCCGGGCGTGTATTTCTTACTCAAGGTCTGAACTTGTCATTGATTGCAGCACAGACATTTGCATCTCTGGCAGTAAAATGCCATTGCTCAAAGCTACCCGAAGCTCATTATCTAGTTTCTTGAAAAGGAACAGGTAACAATATATTCTAACTCCTTTGGGGGCCTGGGTTTTGGCAGGAAGTACAGAGAGCAAGAACTTTCCATCAGAAAGGACTTGAAAGGAGGGAAGGGAAGCATATCAGATCACTACAGTCACGTATAATGATCTGGGGGCATAAGCTACGTCAAGACCCAGCGCCTGGTGGTTAATAGGAACTCGGTGAATTCTGGCGTTATTGGAAGGAATGCTTCGGCCAGAACAGAGTACTCTTGGCTAACGTGCCCAAGATCACCAGTGGATAGAAAGCAGGTAAACTTGAACGGAGACTGTAATATACCACTCCAAACAAAACAAAAACACCTCACAAGAACAAGTGTTTTTTTTTTAATGTTTTTTTTTTTTTTTTATTTCTAGGAGAGAGAGAGAGATNAAGAATAGGTTTTTGAGCACAGGTCAAAGGAGAGGCTGGCGCCTTTCCCTGTGGATTTCAGTCCAGTTCCTGCTAACAGTTGAACGCGGATTCCTAAATGCTGCCTTTTACAGGGAAGGTGGAGTTAGTTGGTGACCCCAGGGACTGAGTAATCACACTCAGGGAATTGTAAATTCTACCCCCTTAATCCCCAGGAAAGTGTGCAGGAACCAGCACGCCGAGAGAATTCACGATGATTCATCTGAAAGGCAGTTCTCTGGGAGAGATCAGCAAATTAGTGCTTCAGCGTCTGCTGTGAGATGAATTCCCGGGGGAGCCACGCCCTTTTCTCTGTCTTCCTAAGCGGCCCTTGTGGTTTCAGAGGGCGATCCTCAATGCTGAGATAGAGTTGCCCTTGCCTGGACTGTTCTGGAAGTCCAGCAACACAAGAGAACTGAACCGGATGAGTCACCTAGGGGAGAAAGATGTGGGCACCCACCCGCCTTCTGAAACAACTCAGGAAGGGAGTCAGCGACCAGAGGTATAAAAATACCTGTGTCTAAGCTCAGAGCAGGAGGGTGCTTCACAGCTAGTTCCCAAAGCTGCGAGAAAGACACCAACCTCACCTTCTTCACAGGACAGAGCAGAAGGAAAGCGTACCCAGAGGACAAAGAAAGGGGACACACAGAGTAAGGGTCGCTACGATAGGGGAACGGGCCGATTTGGGAACTTGTAAGAAATACACATTGGAAGTAGGAAGAAGTCTCGGCCACCCTTGAGGATGTTCTTCAAGAGAGTGAGGCCAGCCTTCCTGAGTGATTGCTCAGGGCTCTGTCCTTCCTGTCCTACCCCTCCAGGCCCACGTGCTGTTTATTCAGCAGATGGGCCGAGGGCACAGCACCCAGGTGACTCCCTATTTGTCAAGTAGGCCTTTTGAAATGAGAATGCAAAACAGCGACTAGCCGGGAATCTAAGTTCATGAAGGTGAAATAACCGACTTTGAACACCAGAGGCGAGGCCCAAGGTCTCCTGGCGAACAGTGCCTGGAGAGCTCGGACCAGGGCAACAAGCAAATTATTGTTTTGAAGGAGGAGCCAGCGCGCTAGCTTTAAAGTAAGACGAAGGAAAAGGGGGGGCAGTCATGATGAGAATGTTCTCTCGGCCAGTGGGTGAGTCACCGAGCTTGCCCATGAGCCCAGCCCGCCCACGGACTCAGTGGCCCTCCGGTCCTGGGTGGGGCAGGCGGTAGGGCTGACCGTTGGTTGCTGAAGTAGCAAGTTCAGGGATCTGAATGTGGCACTTGGATCTTCCCAGCTACCCGACATGCTCCGCTCCTGGGCAAGAGCTTGACGCACCCTCAGTGGGGGGCTTGGGCCTGCGGCCCAGAGGATGGCTGTGTCCTCTCTGCATTCGAAACACTCTATCTATTTACCCCGTTTCCTATTGGCCTCTCAGACGGAAGATCCTCTAGGTCAAGAACCGTGAATCGTTCTATGAACCACAAAATAAGCGTCTGCTAAATGAGTGAATGAATAAATCAGAGAAGCCCTTTGGCAGGACCCGAGGTACAGGTGTGAGCACCAAGGTCTGGACTGAAAACCGTGTGGCTAAGAGCCCAGCAGAAGATGGGAGGCTGGGAAGAGCTGGGGAAGGGGCCCGGAGGGCTGCCTGTGAATGCAACAGGAGGGTACAGAAGCACATTCCAGGAGTGCCGAAAAAACCGTGTCCTGCCAAACAGGTCTGGCCAGACCCTGAATAGGACTTCTCTCTTTTTCTCTCCTCGCTCCTGTTGTTTTCTTGTGTTTTGTTTCTCACTGTGAGCCCCACAGGCTATAACTACCTCATCATTCTCTCATTTTTTATTGAGCCATTTTATTCTGATGTCTGTGTATCCCCCCTATCTGTTTGCCTGGGGAAGCTGGAGGCTCAGAACTCTGTAGTCTTTCTCTGTGTAGTTGTCTTTTTTTTTCCTTTAAAAAATTTTCTTAATGTTTATTTATTTTTGAGACAGAGAAAGCACAAATGGGGAGGGGCAGGGAGAGAAGGAGACATAGAATCCAAAGAAGGTCCCAGGCTCTGAGCTGTCAGCCCAGAGCCTGATGTGGGGCTAGAGCTCAAGAACCGTGAGATCATAACCGTGAGCCGAAGTCGGAGGCTTAACCAGCTGAGCCACTCAGGTGCCCCGAGTGTAGTTTTCTTTATAGAAAAGAATTCTGGACTCCTGATAAATTTAGTCAGTGATGGGAATTAAACTTTCCATTTCTTCTCCTCTTAAAATGAGCACTTACTGTGCATGTCCTGGTGTTAGGCTGGTATGTTCACTTACACACACACACACACACACACACACACACACTCTTTTTCTCTCTCCATGGTGCTTGCCTTTGGGGGAGTTCACCAGCTATTGGCATACTATTTAAAAAGTCTAGTTAATTGTGTTTCTGTTTGTTCCCACTAGATTGTGGGCTCCTTGAACAGGGTCCCAGTAGCTAGCATCCTGCCCTCACAGCCTGCTCAATGAATTGGGAAGAATGAAATCGACAGTAATGTACATTTTTGATTCTCCTGGGAGTAGCAGGGACCCGAGTCCTCCTTAGAAAAGTGTTTGCTCCCGAGCAATCCCAAATGTTTGCTCTGGATCCGTGCCCGGATCCGGACGGTAATTTCAAAAAGGACACTTCTAAAGATCAAGAGGCCTGATTTACTCTGCTCTTCTGTGTCTTGTCCATACCCTAGTTTTCTTACAGCCCACCCAGAAAATAATTGGCAGGGTGTCAGTAAAAACAAACATCTGTTATTTACAATGTGTTTGGGGTTTCCTTCCTTTTGCTTTGGAGATTTTGAAAAGAAAAAAAAATTTTTTTTAAATTGAACACAGAAGGTGTTCTTGGCTTTGATCCCTAAGGAGAATTTAGAAAGAACGAGTCGAGGCAATGCATCTGGGTCCAGGCGGTCTCTCCCACCTTTCCCCAAACATAAAACTTGCTCACTAAAAAAGTAGGCGGCAAAGGAAAAATTCCAGATGTAATGGAATAGGAAGAAAGAACCCGAAGCCTTCTCTACCCCAATGGAGTGCAATCAGGCTTCTGTGAAGAATTGTCAGACAATCAGCATGACCTGGCAAACAATAGCCATTGTGGCAACAAATCCAGGGGTGGGTTGGGTGGTAGTTACTTAGTGAAGGGGTAGGAAGAGCTGAAAATTGCTTAAAAAAATAAGTGAATTCATCCTTTTTACTCTTGATACGAGATTCCTCAATTAAATCCACAGGAAAATGAGAAACTTAAGCAAGATGCTAAAACTTCATTTCAGCTTTCCCCGCACCCAGAGTGCTAACTTATACATCATAACCTGAAAGGATTCCATTGTTTCCCTCAACTTTGAAAGACTGGACTGTGGCCAAGGGCATACCAAGTGGGTAGTGCTCTTAAGCCACATTTTTGGAGCTGTCACTGGGAAGCAGGAAGGCCCCCAGTTTCAGCTCCACCCAGCCCAAGGCCTGACCTCACTGGGGTGGCTGCTTAAGAGGCTGGTTAGAGGCCAAGCACAGGAGGAGGAAACGGCCCCTCTGATACCATTTGCAGAGGCAGCCAGGGAAAAGCATCCCCTAGAAATCGTGTACTTTATGTCCAGTGCACCTTTAAGAAAATTTGAAGAACTGAAATAAGAAACTCCACATGGTAGGTCAGATGAAGAAAAGTAGATGAAGAACGTAGCTTCCAGCTGTCAAGGCAGGCACGTATCATTTAGGAGAGGCGAGTAACTAGAAACAAGATAGGAATCTGGGGGGGCAGGATGGATGAAGACATTTCAAATGAGTTACTCGAACTCTTTCTGCCCAGCCTCGGGTATTATCTTTTGCAATCTGCTGAAACAGGCTGGAGGGGGAGATCACCGTGGGCGTTTCCATGACCCCAGCATCACCTGAAGCACAGGGTGTAAAGACCCACTGCTGCCGGGTGGAGCTCAAGCTGCAGGGGGGGAAACCTGCAGCTACCACCGCAGACCTCTTGACAGAAGAGCTACCTCAGAGTGAAGCTAGGCCGCCCGCCTGCAGGCACTGGGGCCCGTGGCCCAACAGCGCTGGTCTTCCCATGGCCCTGCCAATCTAATCGCTGCCCTCAGCCACAGTTCAGTCAAGAAACCTCCCCTTCAGATTGCCAGCGGGTCCCGGTGTGACTCACTTCCTCTTGGAAAATGCCCTCTGAGATGGCACGCTTCCCTTTTCCTTCAGCGAGTGTTCCGAACGGCCATCCGCAGAGAGTATCTGGAACCATCCTGGACCACACCCACACGGTCTCACAGCTGAGTCACCGGCCTGCACCAGGAGAATCTGGGAGGCTTTGTGCTAACCACGCCCTGCACCATGCTCTCAGCTCCCCCTGGGGGGGTGGGGGGTGGGCTTAATGTATTCCAGAGTCTGGGCTAGGGCTTGGCTTGCCTAGCTTGTAAGCTGCTCTACTTTCCTCACCACCCCCGCCCTGCACGCCAGAGCCCCGTTTCAGTTAGCTGGAGTCCAAATGCACAGTTAGCTGTGTCCAGGGCCGCAGGAAGCCGCATTCCTGTGGCCAAGCTCCTAGGTTGTGACCAGGTACCAAGGGCCGGTCTGTCTGTCTCTGCACTGGGCCAGATTAATCTGGTTTGCGAGATCCTTCATCAAGCCTACTCTTCCCCCTCTTTAGAGTTCCACTTGTTTAATTAAGATCGCAAGAAAGAAACCCTTTGAGTAGAGAAATCCCTTCATATATTCCCCTCTCCCCGCCCCCTCTCCCTGTAGCCAAGCTTTATGATGAAAACAAATAGACCTCCCCCTCTCCTGTCTAGCAGACAGACAACAGGAAGCCCAACCTGAAACATCTGGGCGAGGGGCTGGGCAGTGCCTTTTACGAAGGGACTCTGCTAGCTGCCTTGGCGGCCAGCCCGGAGGCGGCGGCACACATCTGGACCGAGGTCAGCCTGCAGCCGGAGCCCGCACGCCGGCCAGGACGGGGCGCGCAGCGGGGGTTCGGATAACTCGGTGACTAGTGGAAAAGAAGGAAGGTGGGAGTGTGGAGAGGTAGCCGGAAAGCGAGCAGAGGGCAGAGGCCTCGGGCATCGGCACCGCGGTGCGGGAACGAAGGACAAGCGCACCCCTCCAGTCCGCGAGGATTCGGGCAGGGGCGCTGCCAGCCTCCCCGGGTGTGGCCCGGGGCGCCGAGCGGCGCGCACCCAGCGGACCCCGGCGCCCGGACGCCTCGCGAAGCTCGAGCGCGGAT
>NW_027531525.1:1779046-1795758 GCF_008692635.1 Crocuta crocuta
TGGGCCGGGGCCCGGGCCCCGCTCACCCCACCCCTTCCCCGCCCTCCCCTTCCTGTCCCCGCGCGCCCCGCGCGGGCACACACCCTGCGAGGCGGTGCCGCGGGGCCTCCGCCCGCTGTCACCTCGGCCGAGATCGTCCTGTGAACGTCCCTTCCTTCAAGGGCTCGCGGATGTTTCAGGACATCCCCGCCCCGGGCCGTGCTCTTCCTCTCGGGTTCGGTTTTACCGAGGGAAGGCGCAGCCCTCCAAGAATCCAGCGGCTCTGCGGGTGGGGCGCGCTGGCCCAGAACCGGGTGTAACCTGCCGGTCTAGGAATTAATTTCTAGATGATACTGCGGGGAGGGCCACATGGAGTCCCAACCGCCGCAAAATTGTCGCCGTTAGGCCCAGGATGTCAGTCCGGAGGGTCTTGGGGCCTGCGCCCCGCTCCACCTACTTGCGGCGGAGAAGCCGGATCCCTGCCCGCGCCTGTCCCTCAGGGTGGGGGGGGTGCAGGTGCTGCGTGCTCGTCAGCTCCCATACAAGCCCTTTGTTCCACAAGGGGGCTACCCCTCGCTGTGGATGGCTTTACGCGATGGAAAATTCAGCTTGAGAAGTTTCTAAACCTCCTTTTTGTCCTGTAATTGGCCTATTTGGTTCTCAAAGCCCTTTAGGAGAAGTTTCTGGGAGAAACTTAAGAGAAAACCTAAGCGTTTCCTAGTAGATGCTTGGTGTCTCCCCCTTCCCCCATTTACTTTAATTGTGGTTAGGGTTAAATTCGAACTGCTAGCAGCTATTGATGGAAAACTCCCAAGTCCTGGGTTTTCCTTTGCTCCCAGGGGAGGTCCTGGGAGGCGTGAGTGATCCCAAAGGAATGAGCAGACTCGGGGAATCCTCTAAGTGCCACCATGTGACTAATCCTTGGCTCCTGCTAGGAAAACCCGTTTTGGTGGGTTCTTTTTTAAATATTATTTTTAAAGTTTATTTCTGAGAGAGAGAGAGAGAGGCAGCGTGAGCAGGGGAGGGTCAGAGAGAGAGGGAGACACAGAATCTGAAGCAGGCTCTAGGCTCTGAGCTGGCTGTCAGCACAGAGGCCGACGCGGGGTTCAAACCCACAAACCGTATGATCATGACCTGAGGCAAAGTCTGACGCTCAACCGACTGAGCCACCCAGGCGCCCCTAGGAAAACCTGTTGTGAATTTCAGCTCTCACTCACGCTACGTTCATGCAACCCTGGCCCTGACTGTTTAGGGGGCACTTCTATGAAATCTTGCTGTATGCTTCCCAAGCTTGGCCCAGGCCCCAGGTTACAGTCATGGGTGGAGAAAATCCTGGTTCTGTTAGTCCCAGGGAAGATGCAACTGAATTTAGAATGAGAGCGACCAGAGTTTGTACACTCCTACTTACTTGAGCTCTTCACTTGATCCACAAACCTTTGGAAATGATTAGTGGGTGTGCTAGGTAGGCCCTGAGGACTCAGACATTGAAGAATCAGTTTCTTCCCTCAAGATCTTCAAGTCTTATCAGGGGATAGATAAGCAAGCGGTCAAAATCCAGTGTTCCCAGTGAACGGTAGAGGACCCTTGGAGCGGTCACGGAACAACCCCTGGAGGAGGCAACATTTGATAGGCATTTAAGAAATAACAATGACTTGGAGGGGCGCCTGGGTGGCTTAGTCGGTTAAGCGTCCGACTTTCCCTTAGGTCATGATCTCACAGTTCTTGGGTTCGAGCCCTGCGTCGGGCTCTGTGCTGACTGCCAGCTCAGAGCCTGGAGCCTATTTCAGAGTCTGTATCTCCCTCTCTCTCTGACTCTCCCCTGCTCACGCTGTCTCTCTCTCTCCTAGGAATAAATAAAAATAAAAAAAAAAAAAAGAAATAACAGTGACTTGGATTTTGGCTCAAGTCATGTGAGATTGAGCGCAGAGCCTACTTGGGATTTTCTCCTACTACTCTCCCTCCCTTCTCCTGCTTGCACGTGAGTGCACTCATTCTCTCTCTCAAAAGAAATAAACTTAAAAGCAACAACAAGACATTTATTGTGACTTTTAAATCTGATTGCAGAAAGATTACAATCTTACAAAAGGTTTAGAAAATATAGCAATGTATGAAAAAGAAAATACAATTATTTAAACCTATTAACCAAAGATAAATACTTGTTATGTCTTTTTTTTCCTATAGTCTTTTTATACATCTAATATATATAATTTGGGGATTTGTGGGGGTGAGGAGTGGGTTTTAAAAATTGAACCTGGAAGTTGATCTTGAATTTGATCCCTAAAGTGATTTCAGAAAGAATGAGTTGGACCCAGGCTGTCTCTCCCATCTTTCCCCAAACATAAAACTTGATCACTAAAATAGTGGGCAGCAAAGAAAAAGTCCCAGATGCAATGCAGTATGAAGAAGGAGCTCAGAAGCCTTCTCTACCTCAATGGAGTGCATCCACTTTTCCTTGAAGAGTTGTCAGACATGAGCCTGAGCTGGCAAACAGTAGCCGTTGTGACAACTGGCATTAAGTCCTTTGGAGGGCTGGATAGTATTTATCTAGTGAAGGGGTAGGAAGTGCCGAAGATTGTAAAAAACAAGGAAATATATATATTTTTGCTTTTGATGTGAGATTTCTAAATTGTGATAACTATGGTTATAGAATTATGTGTTTTATTTTTGCCCCATAGTACTTTATCTTTACTATTTTGTCATTAACTATTTATCAAGAGCATGCTTATTTATTCACTCCTTCTTCCCCCCCCACCCCCCCNGGCGCCCCCAGGTCCTAGTAGCTGCAGCTCCAGGGACAGAGGGCACCTGTGTCTGTAGTTCCAGACTGTAATCTCCCTCTAGAAGAAGAGGTCCCAGGCAGTTCTTTCTTGAGAAAGTAGTGTGCCTTGTAAACCACACACATACAGTGAAGTCAACTCTGTTTCACTAGTGACAGCCAATGGGATCAGGCAACAGTGCCTGAGGCGGAGCCACCCAGCAAGGATGGTGGCATCTTAGGGGGAAGGGGAGATGTGGGAAGAGGAACAGACAGATGGCCCTGTGAAAATTAATAAAAGGAAATATTTTTTAAAAAATTTTTAAATGTTTTATTTATTTCTGGGAGAGAGAGAGTGAGAGAGTGTGAGCAGGAGAGGGTCAGAGAGAGGGAGACACAGAATCTGAAGCAGGCTGCAGGCTCTGAGCTAGCTGTCAGCACAGAGCCCCATGCCATGCTCGAACCCATGAACCATGAGATCATGGCCTGCGCCGAAATGGGACACATAACCGACTGAGCCACCTAGGCACCCCAAGGAAATCTTGTGTGAAACGGAGTAGGGAGGCCAGCAGGAGGCGCTCGTGCCCTAGTACTCTTCGATTGCAGTTGGAACAGGGAGGGAGGGACCTGGCAGGTGGATCCTACTTTACTCTCCAGGTAGGAAGGAGGAAGGTTTTCCTCTCCCGGCAACAGCCCAGCCAATGAGAGACCGTCACAGCTCAGCCAATGAAAACCACTTTGCTTCAAACTCAGTTTACTCCACGGGTCTTGATGTTTATAACAGCCCTTCTGAACTTCTAATTTCCTTTATACAAAGTGATCCTCTCCATTGTTCTTCTGACTTGCCTATGCTCTGCTTGTCCTGGTTTGTATTTCTCTGCTGTTCCCAAATAAACCCATTTTTGCTGGTAATAAAGTCGGCCCTTCTATTTTTAGGTGAACAGCCATCCAAGGAAGGGAACCTGAGTTGGTGTGGTCCCTGGAGCAACGGGAAGGCCATGTTTAAGCTCCCCACCAGGCCTGTGGTATGTTCTAGTGTAGAAATGCTGGAGCAGGGGGCAGTGGTCATCGTTCAGGCAGTAGTCCGCCTTCTCCGTGTGCAAACAAAACCTGCTACCTGGTACTTCACTCTCCGGGGTTTGTAGCTGCAGACAGAAGACAGCCTGTCCGCCAGAAATCTGTTCTTCCCGTCAGTCAGACTGTAGAGGTGCCGCCGGGCTCTGGCCGATCGGCCGGGAATTACGTTCCTGACACCTCCTGCACTTAGGTCGAACCCTGACTAGTCACCAACTGAACGGGACCGCAAGCGATGTGTGTCACTTGCAGACCAAGTTGGTTAGGAGGCAGCTTTACCGCACTTTTTCACTCCACCTGCTAGACTCTGAGGCTTTGGGGTTGGAAGAACCCGGCTGGAAGGAGCCCGAGTTCCTGAATCAGAGTGGAGGAGAACCCTCCACTGGGCAGGCACACCTTCGCTGGAATAAACGTGGGTGAGGAAAACCTCTGAGACTTGGGTGGGGGGTACGCGTTACCGCACAACCCTAACAAACAGAATGGCATTCTTTAAGTGCTAGTAATTTTGGCAGCAGGCTCAGAAGGATGAAGTTGTGGATGGACCGCAGCCACCTGTGCAGCGTGCGGGGAACTGGCCGGCGCCGCGTGCGGTCCCCAGCCGCGTGCGTGTCCCCAGACCGCCGCCGCTATGCTCGGTCTCTGCAGGAGACTCCAGACGGGGACATCGATGGGCGCGTGGCCGACCTGGACCAGCGCCGGGCTTCCTGTGCATTGTCACCAAGGCAGCCTCGCCACGAGGTCACAAATGTCAGCGGTATCCAGCTCGTCGCCTGGTATGCCGGGGGTGCTGAGTGCGGCTTACGGACCCTGGCCTCCCCTCACATCAATTCGGAGGCAAGAGCCAGGGAGTGACAAGGGGGTCATAGAGCTCTCTGCTGGCTCTCATGTCACGTTCCATACGTTCAAGCAAAATCTGTGAGTGGGGACCGTGCCCACCTGCTGCGGAAGTGGATGAAAAGTCCAGCCCAAGGGGAGGGGCATTCTGGGAAATGCCATCACACGGAACTTCACCAAGTTCCTCGTTGACAAAAAAGGCTGTGCGGTGAAGCGGTCGGTCCCTTGGAAGAGCCCCTAGTAGTAGAGAGAAAGGCTTGCCCTGCGTCTCTAGCTCCACATGTGTGCGCCCCCGCCCGGAAGGGGGCGCTGCGTCCTCCATGCACTTGAGTTGAAAACCGCAGATTTCCAGTTGCCTGCTCAAGCCTAGGTGCTGGCAATCCAGAAAACAAAACAACAAACCCCCAAATGTGGCTCAACTAGTAACCCTAAGTAGGGAAATACAGTTTATTAAGCCTTAGGTTGTTGTCAGTTTTTTTACTGCCATGCTTAATAATAAGATACAGTAGGACTCCTTTTGAATAAACATCTTTGCCCACATGTTTATTTTCTCAGGTTGGATTCCTATCAGGAATCTTAGAAGACAAGTAGGGATTAGATTGGGCGGGGGGAGGGCGGGGGTCAGATAGGAAGGAAAAGGATGTGCCAGAGCTCTTCCCAGGGATTGCCCTGGTCCTGAGAGGAGGTGCCTTTCCTGGGGGCACCTGAGATACTGTGCTAATAAGTCTGGGGTTTGTTTCTGAAGGTAACACAGAGCTACTGAAGGAAGTTACAGGAGAGCAAGTGGCTGTCCTGCTTACCAGCTGCCAGGCTCTGGGCAGGTCATCTCACCGCTGTGAACCTGAGTCTCCTCCTAGGTAAAATAGGGCTAGACCCCCATCTTCTGGGGCAATGGGAAAAACAGGACCAGCTCATGACCACAAAGGCACCCAGCCTCACCCAGCAGGCAGCAGGTTCTGTGCAGGAGAACCAGCTTCTGTGTGGCCTCCATGGAGCAGAAGCTCTAGGGAGGCCAAGCAGGGCTGGTCCGTGATGCAAGGTGTGTGGTGTGTGATTTGTGGGTAAAAGCCTTTGAGCCATCTTCCTTCTAAGGCACTGGAGGGCAGGCTGTACTTACTGTGCTAACTTCTCTTTTGGACCAGCAAATGCTGAAGGACTATAACTTGCCTTCCTTCCTTTTTTTTACTTTTTTTTTTAAAGTTTATTTATTTATTTTGAGAGAGACAGAGATAGTGTGAGTGGGGGAGGGGCAGAGAGAGAGGGGCAGATTCAGAGAACCTGAAGCAGGCTCCAGGCTCCGAGCTGTCAGTACAGAGCCCGAAGTGGGGCTTGAATTCACAAACTGCTGAAGACGAATGCTTAACCAACTGAGCCAACCAGGTGCCCAAGAGGGGACATTTAAACCCAGACTTAGAGGAAGAGGAGGAACTAAGTTTGCACATACAGCAGGGACTAGGGGGAAGCTTTTCTGGTGGAGGGAACAGCAAGTGCAGAGGCTAGGAGGCAGGGAGGGGCTTGGGCTGAGGGGGGGTATTGAAAAGCCATCAGTGTGCCTGTGGCAAGGTGGGGAGCCAAGGGAGGGTGACTTGGGTCGAGGCAGGAGACACAGTGGTTAAGAGCACAAGGCTGGGGTGAATCTAATTTCCTTGCCTCTCATTAGCCAGGTGATGTTGCACGTCACCCAACCCTTTCCAATTTTAGTTTTCTCATTTGGAAAAGGGACTTGATCGTCGTACCTGCCTCCTAGGCATGTTGTGAATACAAGGAAGAAAAGGCGTGTAAATGCTTAGGAGAGTGTCTGGCACAAAGCAAGTGCCACACTCGTGTTAACTGTAATTATTACTAAGTGCAGGGTGGGGTGGTGCAGATGGACCCGTGCTGAGTCTTGGCTCTGTGACAGCTTTGCTTTGTGCCGTGGGCAGGTAAGTCTCTACACCTTCTGTCTCCTCGTCTGTAGAATTCCTCCCATCCCTATCCTGGGGGCGGGGTGTGTGTGTGTGTGTGTGTGTGTGTGTGCTTATTATGGGAATTATATGAGGTGATTTATGTGCGGCCATCCTGAAGGGAGGAACCCAGCCCTTCAGGTCTTATAATTATTTAAGAATAGTTTACTGAATATTCCAGCCTCTTCGTAAATATCCCAAAAGAGACCATCAAAACCTGAATGAGCATCTGTTTTGTAAGTTTGTGAGTCTGTTTGTGTTCCGGATTGGGGTGGCTGCCAAAAAAAACCCTGGACACCTTAGCCTTCCTTTCCCTTTTTCTCACCACGAGGATCCCTGATTTCCCTGGTCTCTTGCAGGAAGGAAGTAAGACCCTGTACTTTGAGTTCAAATAGAAGGCCTATAGAAGGCCAGCTTGTCTGGACCCCAAAAATGTTTGGTGTCGGGGGCAGGATAGGACCGAATTCTCATGGGCTATGATCTGCCTGTCAAACATGCTGTTCCCTTTCCTTTATTAGCACTTGACAGCAAGTGGGCCTTCAGGCAGTAGTTCTGGGGGTTGTTATGAAAAACGTTATTAAGCCACAGATACCCTGTATCCTTGGGTGATACCAGAAGGAATGTGGCTGGGGAGGGCTCAGGCCTACGGAGCCCTGGTGACTCAGACCCTCTGTGCAAAGCCGGCTGCTTGGTAAGAGCTGAAACCTCAACAGCGTCAGCCCCAGCTAGCCTGGGGGTTCCGGACAACCCGTTTCCGGGCTGGAAGCAAGGGGCGGGCTGCGATGTGCCCTCCTGGCTTCGCCTGGGGAAAGGGTGCGTCCTGGCTTCCTAGCCGATGCTGTGGGGCCCTCTGGTGGCTGCGGAGTGAGTAGCTCTGCTTTCTCCTCCGCGGCGGAATAAGGGACAGGGAGCCTCAGAGAGAACTTGGGACTGGGAAGTTTTCTCGGCTGGCGTGAGATGGAGGCTGTGAGTGAGGCTGGCACCCTCCCCTATTCGCTCATGCCTTTGGTAGCGTTTCTCAGGGCTTGGGTAGTGGGAACAGGAATTTTCCACGTACAAGATGCAAGAAAGCAGCAACACAAAAAATGAAAATAGTGATTTAGGTTAAAGCAGTGCTTGGTGCCATAGGGGTCAGCACTCAGTTAGGGCATAGAATTCAACCAGTTTTATTGGTTGGATTTTAAGTAAATCTATTGTTTTTTAAAAAATATTTATTTATTTTGGGGAGAGCACAAGTGGGGGAGAGGCAGGGACAGGGTAACAGGATCCGAAACAGGCTCTATGCTAACAGGCTGACAGCAGCGAGCCGGATGTGGAGCTCGAACTCACAATCTGCAGAGATCATGACCTGAGCCAAAGTCAGACACTTAACCAACTGAGCCACCCAGGCGCCCCTAAGTAAACACATCCTCATGGTTTTGAGCAAGACCGTTTCAGGCCCAGAGTGCCTAGTTATTGGAGAACGTGCTTGCTGGTAATCAATGGGGGCATCTTTGAGGTCTGTATTGGTCATATCATAAGAACAGAAATGTCATCCGAGTTTCACGTATTAGAAGTTAACATCATAATTTTATAGTCTGCAATACTCTGACTTATTTGTTCTGTGTAGTCACCTCAGGAAGTATTTTTGATCGGTCAATGTTGTGTCACAGTACGTCATCGTTTGCACGTGTGATCTCTAGTTTCCCAGACTCCGTGTGCCATGGACGTAAAGTCTGTTTGCAGATGAGGAACAGAAGCTCAGAGAAATTACTTACTGCGGGCATAGTGTGGCCCTTTCAGAACCCACGTGAGCCCAGTCTTGATGCCTCCCTCTTGCCACCACCCCTCTCTGCCTCTCTCTCGGCAGAGCAACGACAGCTGCTCTGGATGTAACCAGAGCCTAGACAGGAACACAAGCAGTGTTCACAAGTAGATCTGAGGCCGTGCATGTGTTCAGTGTTGCACAGGTGTAGACAGTAAGACCAGCAGGGTTCAGAACAGTGGGCTAGGACCCTTAGTAATAACTTCCTGGGAGACGCAGGGTTTGAAGTGAGCCTTGAAGGTTGGGTGCTGTCCCGTCTGACAGGCATTGATGGGGCACGTGGAACAGGCGTGGAGAGGAGGGCAGTCCAGGGGGAGTAAGAGGAGTAGAACCTCAGAGGGGCAAACATCAGGACGCATTGGCAGAAGCAGCAAGTTCCTCGAGACTGAACTTCAGGCTAAAGATTTACATTGCAGACGTGATGAAACCACAGAAGGTGGAGCCACCAGCTGGAGGCTGGAGAATAGGAGCCAGGAGATGACGGCAGGGGTGACGCAAGCCTGAATGACGGCAGTGACAGTGGGTAGGAGGGTGCAGGCTTGAGAAACATCTTGGGGAACAATCTGTGGGGCCGCCACTACCGAGCTGGGGGCGCGAGGGAGAGGAAGGAGCTCAGCCACCGGAATTTTCCAGCCTGGGCACCCGAATCATTGAGGTGCCTGCCAAACGCAGGGAGGAGGCACTGGTTTGGGAAGGAGGGTGCTGACCAAGCCGCCGGTGGGATTCCAGGTGGAAATGACCTGCCTGTGATTAGTCCCAAATCGTCGGACTAACCCCCCCCCCAACCCAGCATGGTGAACTGGGACAGTGCGTACACGCTGGCTCTCCCAGTAGTCGCTGTACTGAGAAGGCTTCCCCGGACAAGGCCCCGTGGCTTCCTGCACATGCTCGTGGGCAGGCTGGGGGCCCGGCAGCCTGCGCTGCCCGCGGAGGTGTTCCTGGCCAGGCTCAGTCACCTACTGCTGAGAGCTTCAGACTGGGGTAGCAGCTGCTGGGCCAGGTGCTTCAGGGACCGCAGGGATGAAGGGGGCACATTCCTCGTGCTGGAGGAATTCATGCTGTGGGTGAAGAGACAGGCCATGACGGAAGGCCGTGAAGAGCGACAAGAAGGTGGTGGTACTGGATGCTGACAGAACGAGGAGCCCGCAAGGTTCTGGTCGGATGTCATTTCCACCGTAAAGCCTCCCGAATCCCCCCAGCCTGGGCTTGGCTGGTGGTCCACAGGGCTCCCTTAGCACCTCATGGCCCTCATCACAGGGTGTAGTAATTGCTGGTACACTTGTGTCCCTCTGTGCCTGTGGGATCCTTGGGGACAGAGGTTTGTCTTGATGTGTGTTCTTAGCGTGTTCTTAGCAGAATACGGTGGATGTTGGCAGGGGTGTAAATCACTGGTCAGCACTGACTGCTAGTTCGGTGGCCCTGGCTTGGAGCCGCAGGGCCTTTGCTTATGAACCCTCCTGGGGCACCTGAGGATGGGCTTATGGGGAAGCCCCTGTAGCCTGTCTCAGCTGCGCGTGCCCGGTTTCTCTGTGAAAAATGTGATTTAAATTCTGTCACCTAGGGGCTCCTGGGTCTTGGTTTCAGCTCAGGTCGTGATCTCATGATTCATGAGTTGGAGCCCTGCATTGGGATTAGAGCCTGCATTGGGCTCTGCGCTGACAGCATGGAGCCTGCTTGGGATTCTCTCACTCTCTTTCTCTGTCCCTCCCCTGCTTGCATGCACACGCTCTTTCTCTCAAAATAAATAAACTTAAAAAATAAATTCTGGGGGCGCCTGGGTGGCTTAGTCGGTTAAGCGTCCAACTTTCGCTTAGATCATGATCTCGCGGTTCGTGGGTTCGAGCCCCGCGTCGGGCTCTGTGCTGACTGCCCGCTCAGAGCCTGGAGCCTGTTTCAGTCTGTGACTCCCTCTCTCTCTGACCCTCCCCTGCTCACGCTGTCTCTCTCTCTCTCCTAGAAATAAATAAAACATTTTAAAAATAAATAAATAAATAAATTCTGTCTCCTAGTCTAGCACATAACAGAGTTAAAGCCCTTCATGTTTAAAACACACTCATTCTTCACAACTTCATCTGTTTCTTTCTTTTTTTTTTAATGTTTATTTATTTTTGAGAGAGAGACAGAGCAGGGGAGGGGCAGAGAGAGAGGGAGACACAGAATCTGAAGCAGGCTCCAGGTTTGAGCCTGACATGGGGCTCAAACTCATGAACTATAAGATCGTGACCTGACCCGAAGCCAGATACTCAACCGACTGAGCCACCCAGGTGCCCCCTTCATCTGTTCTTAAAAGTTAACAGTAGGGGTGTCTGGGTGGCTCAGTCGATTAAGCGTCCGACTTCGGCTCAGGTCATGATCTCACAGCTCATTCGTGATTTGAGCCCAGAGTTGGGCTCTGTGCTGACAGCTAGCTCAGAGGCTGGAGCCTGCTTTGGATTCTGTGTCTCCTTCTCTCTCTCTGGCCCTCCCCTGCTCATGCTGTCTCTCTCTCAGAAATTAAAAAAAAAAAAATTTTTTTTAAATGAAAAAAACTAACAGTAGATGCATTAGCCACGTGTGTTATCAAGGTATGTGAATGACAGAAAAGCTTCAAGTAGGAGACAGCTGTGCATCAACTTGACCCAACCCATGATACGTGTATTTCCTTGTTAGTATTTCATGATGGCAACTGTGGTGAAGTAGAAAGAGGATCAGAAAATCAAGGTTTGAATTCAGGTTTTTCCCTTTGAGACATATGGTAAGTCACTTAACTTCTCTGAAGCTGTTTCTTTATCTTCAAAGTGAGGATGGGGCACCTGGGTGGCTCAGTCGTTTAGTGTCCAACTCCAGCTCAGGTCATGATCTCAAGGTCCGTGGGTTTGAGCCCCAAGTCGGGCTCTGTGCTGACAGCTCAGAGCCCAGATCCTGCTTCGGATTCTGTGTCTCCCTCTCTCTCTGCCCCTCCTGTGCTTGTGCTCTGTCTCTCTGCCTCTCAAAATAAATAAATAAAATAAATGTTAAAAAAAAAAAGCAAAGTGAAAATAACAATGATCAATATTTGGGAAACCCATTACATTTTATAGATCATTTGGTATATTCTTTCAGATACTTACTGAACGCCAATTTTATGCCTGGCACTATCTAAATACTGTGGGTCTGGTGTCTCTGTCTTCACAAATCCCTGTCTAACAGGGCAGGCAGACAAAACCGCATGGAAAGGTGAAAGACTTCATGGCCAGGGGCCCCTGGTTGTTACTGGAGTGCAGAGCAGAGCGCAGAGGTGGGGGGTTAGGGAAGGCTTCCTGCAAGGGGAGCCCCTTCAGGCTAATCTGAAGGATGAGCCCGAGCTGTCCAGGTGAGGAAGGTCAGGGAAAGAGGGAGTAAGGGAGAGGCATCTGGAGAAATAACAGATGATCTGGAAGGTTTGGTGGTTACATGTGGTGTGTGTTTGGAGGTTGCAGGAGATCAGGACATGGAATCCTTGAAGGGCCAGATCACAAAGAGCCTCTAGTGCTCTTTCAGGCAGAAACCTGAACTTTATTTTGAAAACTGTAAAGAACGTTGAAAGTCTAACACTATGTTTTTCAGATCATAAAAGTGATCTGTAACCATCAATAGAAAAAATGGAAAATACAGAAATATAAAGAAAAAGAGGAGCAATCCGAGGTAACCGTCGATCATAGTCTGGTAAACATACTCGATGAGGGTATACGGTATGTCTGCTAAATCCTGGCTTGCAAGGTGTGGTCCATGGACCAGCAGCAAGTGGTGTCACGTGGAGGCTTGTTAGAACTGCAGAATCTCAGGCTGTACTCCAGGCCCCAGGAATCAGAAGCTGCAGCTGGAGTGAAACAAGGATCGGGGTGGTGTGCTGTGGAGTGCTTCTTGGTGGTGCAGGCGTTCAAGGAGGGGGAGAGCCGTGCTGATCGGAGTGGGTGTGGGGGCTTTTGGAAGACATGAGGCCTGAGGTAGAGTCTGTAGAATATGTGGGATTGGGCCAGAGAGGTGAGAAATGATGGGTGGTGTCGTGGTCAAGATAGGATGTGGGTTCTCCCGAGAAACAGAATGGGAGGCTTATTGTAGGGATCGGCTCACAAGGAAATGAAGGCCGAGCAGTCCCATCACCTGCTGTCTGCTGGCTGGGGAACCAGGAGAACTGGGGTATAATTCAAGCCAAACCCAAAGCCCTGAGAATCTGGAGGGCTGATGGCATAAGTCCCGGTATGAGTCCGGAAGTTCAAGGAGCAGACATTGAGGGCAGGAGAAGATGGCAGTTTCAGCTCAAACAGAGAGAGGATGGATTCATCCTCCTCTGCCTTTTTGTTCTATCCAGGATCTTGACAGTTTGGATGATGCACCCCACATTGGGGAGGACCATTTGCTTTACTCATTCTATCAATTCAAATGCTAATCTCCCTTAGAAATCTACTCACAGGCACACCCAGAAATCATGTATAACTGGCTCTCTGGGCATCCCTTTGCCCAGTCAAGTTGACACATAATATTAACCACCACCTTGAGTCAGGCCAGCCTGGCCTTGTCTCTTCCCTCTTTGCTGTGAGACCTGGGAAAAGTTCTGATTCTCTCTGTGCTTTAGTTTCTGTCTCTGCAAGTTAGGTGTTAACAACTGAGTTTATATTATAGGATTACTAAAGGAATACAGTAAATAATGTATGTAAAACTCTTATGTGGTGTATGCATTCAATAAGTACTCCATAACTTATTAGCTGTTACCATTCGTACTAGCAATATCGACAGTAAGGGCACAACACTTAGGACATAGAAGACACTCAATAAATTTAAGTTGAATTATGTCAAATTGAATATCATGTGAAGGGAGGAATATCAAAGGTACAGAGGCAATGGAAGGCCTTGCAAACCAGGTTGAAGAGCTTATTCTTGTTGGGAATGTAGAAATAGAGACCAGCACGGAGTGCTAGTTGAAGCACGACTGGTTAGACTTTCACTAATGGGAGAGATGATAAGGCGGTCAGAGACTGAACCTGGCAATGACTGTAGTGAAGGCACAGGGAGAAGAGCTGGTGAAGGAAACAAAGAATGAAAGGGGGTGCTAAAATGACAAATGGGTCCCTGAAGAAATAAAGGTGCAGGAAAAGTACCAGATGAGCCAGGAACATTTTCTACCGGAAAGCAAGGAAGCCATCAAAGACTGCCGGGGTCATGTCCAAAGGGCTTAGGACCCAACTCAGCAGAGCTTCCATTGGTCAAACATGGAACAGTATGAGCGCTAAGAACATAACTGAAACACATTAAATGTGCTTAAATTCATGAGTAACAATGAAACTAAGCAGCAAAGTGGTCTCATGGCTCCCTTTTAGAGGATGCTAGGTAGTGATTCTGACACCAACTACAGTGTGTGGGTTTTTTTTTTCCCATATGACCAAGGAATTCTCTGATGCCAGCCGGGTCCTGACCCTGTCCCCCTGGAGGTGTGTGGGATCCCACAGACTAAAGGTTCAGTCCTACAAGACTGCCCAACTCCAACTTCAGAGCCAGTCCAGAGTGCCACCTGCCCTTCTGACCAACTGGCTGTAGATTGGGAGTTCCAGCAGCCCCCTCCCCAGGTTTGGTTAATTTGCTAGAGTGTAGAGTGGCTCACAAAACTCAGAGGAACGTTTTATTTACTAGATCACTGGTTTATTATAAAAGGATATAAATCAGGAACAGCTCATGGCTGGGATACCTTTGGTAGAGTATGTGGGAAGAGGCTTGGAGCTCCCACGCCCTTGGGGAGCGCCACTCTCCCTAATCTGTACATGTTCAGCAACCCGGAAGCTCTCTGAACCCTGTCTTTCTGGGTTTTTGTGGAGGCTTCATTACAGAGGCATGACTGATTACATCATTGGCCTTTGGTGACTGAACTCAGCCTCTAGCTGCTTTCCCATCTCTGGAGGTCAGCGATTTGGATGGAAAGTTCCAACTGTTCAATCACACTGTTGGTTCCCCCAGGTTTTTCCAAAAGCCACCTCATTAACATAACAAAAGACTAATCCCAAGAGTTTTAGTGATTCTCTGCCAGAAATGGGGACAAAGAGCAAATATCTATATCTCATTGTAAGTTACAATATCACACTTGGGAACCAATGATTACTTTGAAAACTAGTAAATAAAGGGAAAGAATCAAGATTTGCCCTACTTTTCCAATGTAAACTGTTCTTTAGGATAACCAAATAGTTGATGAAGAGAAGTTTCTCTTTATAACAATGAAGAAAACAGAATAAAATTATTTTGATTTTGCAACTCCTAATGAAATAATGGATTGGGATCATGAACATCAGTAAACATCAATGACCTCACAAAAGGAGACGCAAACATGTTGTTAGACCACCTTTTCCAAAGGAGAATCACCGAGGACAAAGCCCACGAACAAAAAAGGAGTTGGTTATTCAGGTTTATTTTAGTCCGGCCGGACGGCCCCTCCCGAGCACCCAAAGAGTCCTCAGAAGAGCGCACCATCAAGCCATAGCTCAGGGTTTTGTTTTGTTTTGTTTTTTAATATTTTGTTATTTATTTCTAAGAGAGAGAGAGAGAGAGAGAGACAGCGTGANTGGAGGAGCTAGGTTGCTCAACCGCTGACTTTTCACCCGAATAGAGTTTGAGATCAAACAATGGTTGGTAGTCCTCATTTGCAAGCCCATCACCTTTTGACCCAAGGGAGTTTTACAATGTTACATGTATCCTGATGAAAGACACATCAGGGGCACCTGGGTGGCTCAGTCAGTTAAGCGTCTGACTTCGGCTCAGGTCATGATCTCATGGTTCGTGGGTTCCAGCCCCGCATTGGGCACTGTGCTGACAGCTAGCTCAGAGCCTGGAACCTGTTTCAGATTCTGTGTCTCCCTCTCTCTCTGGCCCTCCCCTGCTCATGCTGTCTGTTTGTCTCTCTCTCTCTCTCTCAGAAATAAATTTAAAAAATAAAAAAGAAAGACACATCAGCTCTAAAGTATTCTTACCAAAAAACTCGAACCTGAGTCTGATCAAGCTTCAGATCTGACTCTAATTTTTAGAAAGTATAGGGAAAGAGAAACATGTTAAACATGAACACAGCAATTGACAGGGAAAAATCTGTTATAAGATGGCTGGCAGGACTGATAAGGAAATACCTCTCCTGATCAAAGGCTCCCCCTTCTGGGTTCCTCTTCCCACACTGCTTGTCTCAAGCCTTAATGAGGAATGCGGAAGTAACAGGCTATAAAAAGTAATCAGCTCCCTCTGCTGATGCTCTGGGCTCAGACCTCTGGAGAATGATCACCTCTGAGCCCACTGTAGGTGTAAAATAAACCTCCTCCCTTCCAAGATCTCCAAGTGCCGCTTGGTTCTTCGGCCGGTGATCCAGACCAGATTTCCGTAACACAATATATTAGAAAAAGGCTATGGAGATCCTGCAAGACAAATGATCTTGTTTTTTCAATAAATAAATAAATAGCAAGGAACAGGGAGGAAAAGGGAGAGAGAGACCACAGATTAAAAGAGCCATAAGATACAGATCAATCATTTGTACTAAGGGGATCTTATTTTATTTTAATTTATGCAAACTAAAAAGATACTTTATGAGGTAATTGGGGGACATTTGAACATTGGATATTATGGATTCCTTATTGTTTTTTTAGGTGTATCTCGATTATATATATATTTTTAATATTTTTATTTATTTCTAGGAGAGAGAGAGAGAGGCAGCGTGAGCAGGGGAGGCTCNATTATATTTTAATAATAGAAGAGCCTTGTCCTTTAGAGGTCTGTATTGAAGAATTTATGGATAAAGTACGTTGTCTGTGATTAACTTCAAAGCAATCCAGTGTTGGGGTGGCAGTTTATAGGCTATAAATTAAACAAGATAGCACCCAAGAGTCAGATTATACTGTTCTATTTTTGTAGATATTTTTCATGATAAAGAGAAAGATGGGACAGGAGGTAAAAACAGGCATTTGTGTCTAGCATTCCCCTTTTTTTTCTTTTTTGAGACAGAGCACTAGCTGGGGAGGGTCAGAGAGAGAGGGAGACACAGAATCTGAAACAGGCTCCAGGCTCTGAGATGTCAGCACAGAGCCTGATGCGGGGCTTGAACCCACTAACCATGAGATCATGACCTGAGCCAAAGTCGGACACTTAATGGACTGAGCCACCCAGACGCCTCCCTAGCATTCCCTTTTAAACACACTCTCACACTCATTATTTCCCTCCAGTCTTACAGCCACTCTGTTGGAAGGTAGGTAGGTGGCGTCCTCTCTACTTTCTTGCTAAAGAGGGAGAGAGTCAGAGAACTTCCTCAAGATCACACAACTCATGTGTGGTGTCCAAGACCAGGCCCCACACGTGCTGAGACCGG
>NW_027531525.1:1795875-1799883 GCF_008692635.1 Crocuta crocuta
CCCCCCCGGGGGGGGTGGGGGGGGGGGGGGGGGGGGGAAGACTGCAGGGTGTGGTGTGGTGAGGATCTGCGGAGGGGCTGGCTTCTGTTGACATGGCAGCGGTCACCAATGCCCCACAGTGCTGGAGTTGAGGACTGTGAAGGTGGAGAGCTGGCTGTTGAATTTGCTAATACAGTAAGGGCTTGTCTGGCCCCGGGGAAAGCACTTTGAACCCTGGGAAGAGAGAGCAGCCAGACTGCAAGCGGCTTGAAGAGGTTTAGTGGTGAGGACACAGGGAGCAGGTGACCGAGCATTGATGAAGCAGCCCCTGCTGTCTGGTTACTACTAATTTCCCTGACTCACACATTTGCCTTCTCCCTCTTCCAGAAGTTAATTTCTTTATGGACTGGACTTGCAATGTTCCTGTGTCATTGTCTTTGTTTTGCATTCCCTGGTGACTCCGCAGATCATGGGTCATGTCAGTGTTGACACTGAGTCACTGTGGGCATAAAATACGTATCTGGTAACAGGAGCACTTCTCTCTATGAAGGTTCTTAGCCTAGAGAGGTAGGGCTTGGGTTCAGGATTACCACTGCTTCTCTGCCCTCACAACCGGTGCTCACAGGGGCCTGGGATCACTCAGAACCCAGTTCCCAGCCAGACAGACTTGCCTTTCTTGTCTTGGCTGCAGTCATGCAGCAATGCTTTCTCCACGGTGACTTGGGGAGATTTGGGGGATGAAAGAGGGCAGAGAAACAAAGCACGAGTTATCACTGCCCCAACACAGGTACGGTCCCCGCCCACTGTCTTTCTGCCTGAATTCCCAGCACATCTCTCACCGGGTTCATGGACAGCACAATAGGGTCCTTGTGAGGTGGGTGGGGCCGTGAAGCACCGAAGTCTTCTTGAGGTGCTGTGGGCGGGGAAAGAGCCTCTCCCTCAACACTGGAACTGGGCCATGAATTGGTGGAATGCCCAGCTTCACCATCTTTATATATTTGCATGACTGTATTCACTTATAGAGGGTGCGAGTTGGGGAGGGGCAGAGAGAGAGGGAGACACAGAATCCAAAGCAGGCTCTGAGCTGTCAGCACAGAGCCGGATGAGGGGCTCCAACCCACCAGCAGTGAGATCATGACCTGAGCCGAAGTTGGACGCTTAACTGGCTGAGCCACCCAGGCGCCCCAGTTGTTTTCTTTTCCTTTAATGGAGACTATAAAGATACTTATGGGGCAATCTGAGTGAAAGATGCTTCTAGATTTTCACCAGGTTTTTTCCCTCATTTCTTTACAGTTGTCTCAGATACAACTACATCAACTACAGTGATCTTCAGTGAATTTCCCTAATCAAGTCTTTGAAAAGAATTTAATTTGGCCTTCACAAAACAACTATCTATGCCCATATTTTATTGGTTTATAGACTACTTAATTAAATTGCAGGCTACAAGGAACAAGTATAATGATATAAACAGGTTTGGGAACAACCACAAATACGTTCTTAGTGAATACATGATTTCACTTACGGGGACTCCTCCAGGGTTATCCATTAGCCTTGTACATTAGTGGCTCTCTGGCCATCAGTCAGCAGCTTTTTTTTTTTTAATTTATTTTTTTATTTTTTATTACAGAGAATAGGGAGATGGTTACATGAGTCAGTTACAAGAAAGTCTGAAATAAAGCAACGAGAGTGAAGAGGAGGAGATGCATATGCCGGAAGTAAAACCCAAGATATGATGATTGGATGCAGTTGTGAGGATGATAAGTCTAGGCTTACCTCTGGGTTCCCGGTTTGGACAGTTGGGTGGATGGTGGTGTCATTCACCGAAATCAGGCATGAAACAGCAAGATTGGGTTCTGGGAGGAAGATGTAGAGTTGAGCCTTGAACAACACAGGTTTGCACTGTGTGGGTCCACTTACATGTGAATTTCTTTCTTTTTTTTTTTTTTAATGTTTTATTTATTTCTGAGAGAGAGACAGCATGAGAAGGGGAGGGCCAGAGAGAGAAGGAGACACAGAATCTGAAACAGGCTCTGAGCTAGCTGTCAGCACAGAGCCCAACGTGGGGCCCGAACCCACAAACCGTGAGATCATGACCTGAGCCGAAGTCGGACGCTTAACCGACTGAGCCACTCAGGCGCCCCACATGTGAATTTCTTTTGTTAAATATATCAGAAATTTTTTTTTGTTGGATATTTGCAACAATTTGAAAAAACTCATGAACTGCATAGCTGAAATATTGAAAATATTAAGAAAGAGGTATGTCACAAGTGCATAAAATATATGTAAATACTAGTCTATTTTATTACTGCATAAAGTATACAGAAATCCATTAAAAAAGAGTTAAAATTTATAAAACTTACACACACACTTACAGACTGTACGTGGCGCCACCAAGAGAAATGTAAACAGGCATAAAAATGAGATCTTAAACCGTAAGTGCATAGAACTAACTGCAGTACATATGGTTCTGTAATAATTTTGTACCAACCTCTTGTTGCCATTGCATAGAGTCCCAGTATCTGCATCAAACACTGTGTGATGCTAATACCACCCCCCTGAGCATTTGTGGTTCTTGCTATTAGTGATTAGGTTTTGGGGGAGTCAAAAATGATATGTGGATTTTCAGGGGCTCCTGGGTGGCTCAGTCAGTTGAGCGTCCAACTCTTGATTGTGGCTCAGTTCCTGATCTTGCAGTTCATGGGATCGAGCCCACATCAGGCTGACTACACCAAGCCTGCTTGGGATCCTCTCTCTCCCTGCTCCTCCTCAGCCCACGTGCATGTGTTGTCTTTCTCTCAAAATAAATAAACTTAAAAAAAAAGTTATATGTGCATTTCTGATTGTGTGTGCATTGGTGCCCGGACTCCTGTACGGTTCCAGAGTTTACTATAGAGTCCAGTTTCAAACATGTTGTGTTTGAGATTTGTGTTCGTTACGTGGGTGTGTGCTTTGCATTTGTAGGATCCCTCTCTGATATCTGACCCACTCTCCCCAACTCTTGGTTCTGTAATTTGGGTGGGGCTGCACCCCAGTTCTAGGGTCACATACACAGTCCAGGCTTCCATTGACCAGTGCACTACAGACCTTCAGACCTGCAGATCCACCGAAGTGTGGAGACAGCCCAGGGATTTAGAAAGACACCATCCCCTTGGCTGTGCTGAAGCTAAAGTTGTCCCTTGGCTGTTCAGTTATACGAGTCAACAAATTCCTGCTTTGCTTACGATTTAAACAGAGTTTCCTGTCACTTGCAACAAGAATCCTAGCTGTGGGACAGCCAGGTAGAGATGTTGGGTTCAAGTGATGACTTGAAAATTCTAGAGATAGATTTGGGATGGGGATATATAAATGTAAGTCATGAGCATATAGGTTGAAGCCATGAGTTTGGAGAAGGTTACCCAGGAAAAACACACAGTGTAGAGACCAGTTAGTTTGAGTGCCAAGAAAGGGGAAGCACAAGCATGATCCTACATGGAAGAGACCTCTCATCCCTACTTGGAGTTTTGTGAGGTTTCCTGGAGTAAAGAACCATGTAGGCTGAGAAGCGAGGGGTAAGGGGAACCATACCTGGGAATGGGTGTGGGGAGTGTGGGACAGAGCTCCAGGCAGAGATCTCAGGCCAGGAAGTGAGAGCCGCCCAGCGTGTTGAGGGACAGAAGGGTCCCGATGGCTGGAATCTAGAAGGTGCCCCTGGGAGGGCAAAGCTGGGGAGGTCCAATGCGCAGCAAGCGAAGTAGGGGTGCCTTGTGCTCCTCACTTGCCTAAGAGCCCTGGGGAGTCTGCTGAAAGGCTTTAAGCTGGAGGGGAACTGCATCAGAGGCTTCAGGAAGGAGGATCTGGAGAGGGGCAGGGCCACTGAGGAAGGTGCTACAATATCCAGACAGAGGCCATGGTGCCTGGGTCAGGGGAAGGCTGGAGCGGGTTTGAGGGAGATCTCGGTGCATTAGATGAACTTGAGGGTTTGGGTGGATGTGAGGAGTGACTTCCATGTTTCTGGGCAGGGTCGCTAGGTGGACGGTGTCGTTTCCTACG
>NW_027531525.1:1799893-1957860 GCF_008692635.1 Crocuta crocuta
GCTTTTCCGGGGGGGGGGGCAGTGGAGGAGGGGCCTGCTGGGGGCTTGGGAGCATGGTGAGTTCAGTTTGGGGTACAATGAACCAGAGTGCAAGTTTCTTGAAGAATCTTCTCTGCCTTAATCACTCTGGGAATGAATACACAGATACACAGAACAGACTTACACACTGTAAGTAAATCTTTGTTCAATACTTGAGTACTTGATACCTGTTTTTTTTAAAAAAAAATTTTAATGGTTGTTTATTTTTGAGAGAGAGGGAGAGAAAGCGCTTGGGGGAGGGATGGAGAGAGAGGGAGACACAGAATCCAAAGCAGGCTCCAGGGTCTGAGCTGCCAGCACATGACCTGACGCGGGGCTTGAACCCACGAACGATGAGATCATGACCTGAGCCGAAGTTGGACGCTTAACTGACAGAGCCACCCAGGCGCCCCTAAAAATTTTTTTAAAATGCTTTTATTTCTGAGAGAGAGAGAGTGAGAACGCGAGCAGGGGAGGGTCAGAAAAAGGGAGACACAGAATCTGAAACAGGCTCCAGGCTCTGAGCTAGCTGTCAGCACAGAGCCTGACGCAGGGCTCGAACCCACGAACCATATCATGACCTGAGCTGAAGTCAGACGCTTAACTGACTGAGCAACCCAGGCACCCCAAGTATTATTTTAATGTTCTTTTAAAAAATGTTTTATTTTTTTGAGAGAGACAGCGTGAGCATGTGAGGGGCAGAGAGAGGGAGAGACACAGAATCAGAAGCAGGCTCCAGGCTCCGAGCTAGCTGTCAGCACAGAGCCCGACGCGGGGCTCGAACCCACGAACTGTGAGATCATGGCCTGAGCCAGAGTCCGGTGCTCAACTGACTGAGCCACCCAGCACCCCAATACCTGTATTATTTTACGTGGAGAAGTCTAGGAGGCAGCACTGGAGCTTAGGAGCTAGAAGCGGGTTGAGGAGAGAGATTCGCGGTCATTGGCCTCTACTCGTGAAGACAGGGGTAGGCGGGCTGTGTGGCCGAGTGTGAGGCTGGGGAGGGGGCTCTGCACACGGTCTGGAGGGGCAACGGCTCTGCAGGACCGTGGCTGTCTGGCGTGGTTCCTGTCCTTGGTCTTGTCCCTGTCAGCTCTGCTCCTCCTCCCCTCAGACTCTCTGTGCCCTAGTGAAGCCTTCTTCCTCTGGTTTCCTCCTACCCCCGAGGGAACGCCCCCCGAGCCCTCCTGTGTCTCAAGCTACGTCTTCTCTCTCCAGACTTCAGTGCAGATGCCAACGGGACCTAGTGATGGCAGTTTAAATACAACAACCCTCACTGAGCTCATCACCCCGTCCCCCGAACCAACGTCTTCTCCTGATGTGTCGGTCTCCAGCACTCACCTTCCAAACAGGAGGCACTTCAGAGAGTTGTTTTCAATCTTGAATTAGAAACTTGGTACAGATTGGGTCTGTCTACTTTCACAACTTGAGGGAGCCAAGCAAGTACAGATTTCTCAGCTCCCTCAGCCTGACGTCCTAAAACCAGGGGCAGTGACTTCTTGGTAGAACAGCAGATGAGCCAGTAAACGGTAGGGTGCCTGACGTCTTTCCAGCTCTTCCCTGGTTCCGTGTTCTTTGGGATAATAACACTTTTTAATGAATTAAGGGACTTATCCAAGAAGTAGTTACAAATTCTACTTGAAAAGTTTAGGGACTTGCCAGCCTGAGGCACTGGTCTTCATTCTGGAACGTCAGAGCCTGACAAACCGTCCCAGAAATGGTCTGATTCATTCTATTAATATGAAGGAAGAAACTGCGATGCAGAGAGATTTTTACTAAGAAATCAAAACGCACGCAGATGGATAAGGAATCTGAGGGTCTTGGGGAACCATCACCTTCACCTGTGCTGCTTAGGGATGCAAACCACGCTTCTCTCTCTCTCTCGTTTTTAACCTGGACCAGCCTTCCGGTCCCTCTTCCCTTGCTGCCTTTTCAGAGGCCTTAGGAAGTTAAGACTAACGTGGACATTGGCCCAAGTGCGATGCAAATAAGGAAACCCACACCCAAACACAAAGCCCTTGACCACATGGGCCTCCTTTCCATCCCTCCAGCATCCTGCTCCTTCTCACCTCAGGACCTTTGCCCTCACTGTTCCCTCTTGTGAAAGTTCCTCCTCCGTCTTTCCAAATGTTTGCTCTGTCTCATCCTTCAGATGTCAGCACACATGAGATCTCAGCAGAATGCCCTCCCCAGCCCCTGTAACCTGTAACACACCACCTTGTAGTCTTCCCCCATGGGATTTATCTAGTAGTCTTATTTGCTTATGCACTCATTGCCGCTCCCTGCCTCCGCCCCCTTCCCCGAAAGTCAGCTCAGTGAATGCAGGACCTTGACTGTTTTGCTGACTGTATCCTCCGAGCCTGTGACAGTGCCTGTAGGAGGGGTGACTAGATACTTCCTGAGTAACAAGCGACATCTCTCCATCAGGCTGAGTGATCTGGAATGATTCTGTTGGTACCGTGAGTCATAACTACAAATACACCCAGTGTATTTTCACTATTTACTGTGCAGCTCTGGGAACTCAGGCTAGTCCCTTCCCTCCCATGCTTCTTCCTCGCTGGAACAAAGGTACTGACTCCCTAGCATAGGGTATAAAAAACGCCATTGCTTTATTTACCACCAACAGGACTGGCCTGAACGGGGCAGTAGATATTCTGGGCTCAAAGTACATGTAGGTTGTGATGATTGGGAGGCTGTTTTGAGGGAAAGGGGGTGGTCTGGAGGCCAGACCCAAGGGCTCCCCCTGCCCCCAGATTTACTTCTGGTAATGGGTAGACTTTAAAAAGGACTCATGGCAAGCTATGGCCAAGCCGCCAATAAGATTAAGAAATTCTTGGAAATCTAGCTGCCCATCAGAGTTGACGTCCAGTTTCTTCATCATGCGGTCAAGGACACCAGGGTCCTTCTGGTTCTGTAAAGAGAACAATAACCAATAATAATGATACTTTTAACGGTATCTTACATTGCGCTTTCTAAGATACTTAACAATTATGTTGCCACATTTTATTCTCACAAGAGTGTGAGGTACAGGCTAGGGGTTAGTAACATTCCCACTTCCCAGACCCAGTGACAGACCCAAAGAGGTGAAGTGACTTGCCTCAGGGGAAGACCTGTGCCTTGAACCCAAGTTTTCTGGCTCCCAACCCAAAATTCCTCTGTGACAGTCAGGGGGTGTTCAATTTTATAAAAGCAGTGGCACACTTTGTCAAGTGTCGCCTGCAACTCCAGTGTACAAACTGCACAGAAGTGAAGCGATTTGAGGTGGAAAGAGGATGCAGGCCTCGATCTGCCTCATCTTCTGCTCCTCTGATCTCCTCCCCCCCCCCCCATGCACTTACAGCCGCTAGTTACACCAGCTGTTTCAATTAGGAACTTAGAAAGTCAGTCTTTAAGTGGCACCCGTGCCTGGCAGCTACCACCTCGGATTGTGCAGATAGATACAGAACGTTATTTCCAACATCACAGAAAGTTCTATGGGACAGGGCTTCCCCAGAAGCTTTGGGATGGAGGAATAACTTTCCTATTTGAAAACTATCCTATTACACCATTTACCATTTCATGTGCACCTTCCCTAAATGAAAGAAACACATCACCCTTCCCTGGGTCATGTAGTTGGGAGAACTTTGATCTTTAAGAAGAAAAGGTCCTTATAATGGTTACTCAGAGCTGACGTCAGCTGCTGGGCGCTCACTCCCAGCCATTCGGCCTGGGTCTTGTTTGGGGTTGTGTGGGGGAGGGGTTGGGAGCAGTACCTTTGTGAAGGCCGCCAGCTCTGTATTCATGAAGGATAGGAACTCTGTCTTGGAAAGTTTGCAGCTGTTACCATCCTTTCCAGCGTATCTCTGGAAAACAGCGATCAGAGACTCGATGCACCGCTCCGTCTCAGTAGGGCTGGACATTTTTGCCTTAAGAGAACAAAAGTCAGGGTTCAGACGAGGGCTGGATGCTGGAGAACACTCCAGAGAATCTCATACCTTCATTTTGGGGCAAAGCCGTTTCCTAAAAGACTAAGTCGATTTTTTAGGGGGCAGAAGAGCCCAAGACAAACACTGAAGGTCACATTCCATGAGCTTCCCTCCCATGTCGGGTCACATGTTTGTCCCTGGTGACATACAGTGAGGGTCCACATGGAGCACATGGGTGTGTCTAAAAGCAGCAGACTGTCTAGATGAGAGTGAGCGTGGCAGGGTTTACTGATGTTTCTAGAATCTTTGGGTAAACATATGCATAACTATACATCCACAAATCCTTATGTGCCCTGAGCACTGTCTGGAGATTAATTGATTTCCTGTTTTCTTTTTTAATATTTTTAAAAATTTTTTTAAATGTTTATTTATTTTGGAGAGACAGAGGCAGAGTGCAAGCAGGGGAGGGGAAGAAAGAGAGGGAGACACAGAATCCGAAGCTGACTCCAGGCTCTGAGCGGTCACAGCAGTCAGCACAGAGCCGGATGTGGGCTCAAATCCATGTACTGTGAGATCATGACCTGAGCCAGAGTTGGACACTCAACCGACTGAGCCACCCAGGCGCGCCGTATTTTTAAAAATTTATTTTTCAGAGAGACAGAGCACATGCAGGGGAGGGGCAGAGAGAGAGGGAGGCACAGAATCCAAAGCAGGCTCCAGGCTCGGAGCTGTCAGCACACAGCCTAACGTGGGGTTTGAACACGTGAACTGCGAGTTCATAATCTGGGCGAAAGGAAGGATACTCAACTGACTGAACCACCCAGGCGCCCCGATAATTTCCTATTTTCTAAGCTACTGTGACAAATGAAATGGCAGTTCTTTTTAAAGCAATACTGAATTCCTGGGACTCCTGCATGTTCTAGAAGAAAACTAAAGGCACGGTCATTATTGTGTGTGGGGTGGGAAATCTGGGAGTTCGTGGATGTTCAAAAGCAGCTTTCTTATTGAAGGTTAGAAACATTAATTTTACACGGGAGGGAACGAGAGGCCGGAGAAGGTCAATGGGCGCAGCAGAGCCCCTCCCAGAATCTCGGCCTCCAGGTCCCGTTCTGCATTCCTTGGTCTGTTCCTTCTACTGGCAGATGCCACTAGCTGTTACTGAAACCACCAGAGGAACTGGTCCTTTAAACCCCAAAGGCTGATCTCAGGAAGGGAGCATTCGGGTTGCCACTCACTCTGCTCCTCTGGCATCTACAGAGCTGACCCTCAGGCGGCTGCGCCCGTGAGGAGCTGGAGGGTCAAGCGCCCCGCTGGGCTCTGCTTTTCTTACAAGAGAATTCTTCCGGAAATTCCGGGAATAGAAAAAAAATTTTCTATTTTGCGAGGCCTCCGGGTCATTTCCGCCGGCACCTAGAGCCCCCTGGTGGTTCAGACGTCAACTGCAGGCTTTCTGGAAAAGTTGCCAGCCACACCCTTCCTCTGAGGCTTTACTAAACTTCAGGTACTAACGATGATCCTCGTTTGGACCTTGAGGTTTACAATTTAGCTTTGACCCCTTAATTCGGGCTTTGCATGGACTTCCTGGAGCACAGAGCTGGGGCCCATAATTAACGCGTTAACGGACTGATCTAAGCCTGCGGGGCACAGTTTGGGCTCCTTACCCCTCCCTCCCCGTTCCCCAGACTTTTCGTGGGCAGTGTTTCCAGATGCTTTACCAGCTGAGCCCGCTGGTCCCCAGTGCATGTGGGAGCATCTGTAACGCCCCCTTCCAGAGGTGGGTTCTAAAGAACTCTTCTGGACATGGATTCTTTCCCGACAGTCATGTTGTTGGAATGTTTTCTTTTTTCTCAGAGATAACTTTTTTTAAGGAAAGAAAAATGTCCAGGGTTTGTGAGTGAAATAGAACACCACAGCCTAGAAACAGATGTTTTTGCACAACATCCTTCCTTATCATGACTAAAATCTCACTGTCTTCCTAATGTGTCAGATGACAGAAAGAAGGTCGGCTGGAAGGGCAGGCCATATAGGGCAGAAGATTCCAGGCTTTGTGACCTTCTTCTAAGGCTATAGATGCTCCTCTGCCCCTTTATCTTACAGAATTTGGATTGCTTTGCTTTGCTAGCTTCAAAGTGGCTTTCTGCTTTACTTTTTCCTCCTTAACATTGGGACTATAATTTAGACCATTTTCTTCCTTCTTGAAAACTTGCTATCAGCCACACATGGAAAAAATTCAAACCTCTGTATTTCTCCTCAGAGGCAAGTTTCCAGAGCAAAAGAAACACAATTACCAAATTACTGGCATGGAATTGCAACATTTGTAGAGCTGGAAGGGAGCTGGGCGATGGTTCCAGAGAGGGGAGGCCCAGAGACAGGAAAGCTTTGCTCAGAGTGGAGCAGGGGCTGAAAGAGAGGAGAACAAGACGTCCAGCTGACAAGCCAGAGCTCCCCACAGCTGTCTGCACCCTGACAGGAAGAAGAAAGTGGTGTGAGGTAAAAGGATACAGTGAAAGAATTTTAAAAAAGCACTCTTAATTGAGGAAAGGGAGAAGAAAAAGGAATGTGAAAAAGAAGTAGCACTTGAAAGATTCCAGCATTGCGCTGTCATTCTTAAGCAGCACACTCGCCTCAACGTTCTCCCCCCAGCCCCACCCGGGCGGGATCCTGGTGGCATCCACCCTCCACCAGGGCAATGGTTCCCAGTCTTCACCACCTACTGGTGCTGGGTCTGCTTTTTCAAGGCTCCTGGGGACACCCGTTAGTCTCTTTTTGCAAGGAAAGGAAGGAGGGAATGGGTGGGCAGGGATAAAGGTCAGCAAATGTGTTTCGTAAAGGGTCAGATGGTAAATATTTTAGGCCACTGTGGTCCATGATGTCTCTGCCACTCTTTTGTAGCGGGACAGCAGCTGCACAGACAACTCATAAGTAAACGGGCGTGGCCGTGGGCCAATAAAATTTTATTTGCGGACAATTAGGTTTGATTTTCCTGTCATTTCAGGTGTCACCAAGTAATATTCTTCCTTTGATTTTCTTCCAGCCACTTAAAAACGTCAAATCCATTTGTAGCTTGGGGACGGGACACAAACCCCATTGGGCCCGCGGGCAGAGGTTTTCGGACTCCCTTCACGAAAGAGGCCAAGGAGGAGGTAGATTCTGGAGGTGGCTTAATGGAAACGTGAGAGAGAGAATTCACAGTAGGTTGTCAGGAGCTGAGAAGAGAGAACAGATGTCGGCGTGAGCGCCCGAAAAGATGGGGGGGGGTGGTGGAAAGGAAAGGGGAAGGCAGAGGGGGCTCGGCGGGGCCGGAGCTCCTCCCACGATCCGGGCTGCGCCCCGCCGGCTGGGAGCGGCTGCAGTTTCGGGCTTTGGCGTCTTGGCCGGTTGCCAGCAGCTTCCGGAACCCGACTTTCCCCCGGGCTCCGACGACTCGGTTCTGAGAAGTGCCCTTTCTGCTCCACAGAAACAACCANNNCCGCCCCTCTCCGCCCCGCGCCCCCCTCCGGGCCAGCGCGTCTACCCCCAACCCCACACTCCCGGGTGCAGATCCGGACTTGTCCGCCCCGCCCGCGTGGCCCAGCGCGCCGCTCACCCCTGTGTCTCCCAGCCCCTGGAAGATTCTGGACTTTTCTGAATTCAAACTTATGCATGGCGGTCTTGGGCGTGCTGTGCGTAATACGCCTGGCTCTTTTCCGGGACTGAGCTCATTCAGGTTAGAGAGGCGGAAAGATCCGTTTAGAAACGTGCAGCACGGAGTGTGGGCCGGAATTGTAGAGTGGAAGTTCCCTAGAAGCCAGGGCTAATCTATCCCTTCACACTAAAGATGGCTAATCGAGGTGACGATGTGTGCCAAGTGGAGTGCCAGTGTCTCAAACTTCTCCCTAACCAAAGACAGCTAGGCCCACAAAACCCAAACCACTGCAATTATAAACGGAGCGGTGTGGGTAGGGATTTATCTGTGTGCACTTGGCAGTGGCGCTGGGAGTCGTGTTGAGAAGCAGAAGCTCTGGGTTCTACTCGTGGGCCTGTTAACTTTATTGCAATACTTTTGGCAAACCTCCTCCTCAGAGTTCCATCTCCTTATCTGCTAAGAGTAGTGACGTTGCCTTTCCTGTTTCGTAAGAGTGTTATAACTGTCCAGTGAAATGATAGGTTTGAGACGGCGTCAAAAATTGTGGAGTGGGTGTAGGTGAAAGATAAGGGGCCACAGGGCATGGTGTAAATTACATCCTGAAATCCGCTGGTCACCTAGGAGCAAATCTGCCTCTCCCTCAGCTACTGCAAACTCACATTTTCTTTTTTCTTTTTAAAAAAATGTTAAAAGTTTTTATTTATATATATAGAGAGAGAATGAGCAGAGGAGGGGCAGAGGGAGATGGAGAGAGAGAATCCCAAGCAGGTTCTGTATAGTCAGCACGGAGCCCAATGCAGCTCGAACCAACTAACGGTGAGATCATGACCTTAACCACACAGATGCCCCATCAGACACACATTTCTTGAATCCACTTGAAAGCCCCACCTGAGCCCCAGACTCAATAATTCAAGAAGTAATCTGTTTCTCTCCCATCTACCCCTCTCTGCTAGTGGTACTGCCATTCTTCCATTCTTCTCCGACTTAGAACTCTGGATCCAGGTTTTGACTCTAATCCCTTTCTTACCCCCAAATTTTATCAAGTAGCAACCCCTATCCGTTTTATTTAATTAATTTATTTTTTTAATGTTTTATTTATTTCTGAGAGGGAGAGAGACAGCATGAACAGAGGAGGGGCAGAGAGAGAGGGAGATACAGAATCTGATGCAGCCTCTAGGCTCTGAGCTACCTGTCAGCAAGAAGCCTGACACAGGGCTCGAACCCATGAACTGTGAGATCATGACCTGAGCTAAAGTTGGTCGCTCAACCCACTGAGCCACATAGGCACCCCCGTTTTATTTTTATACTCTCTTGGATCTGCCCCCATATTTTCTATTCCTACCTCCAGGGCTCTAGTTTAGGTTTTCAATCCTTCTTTCCTTCGGTTTCTTAACTGGTCTCTTGCTTCCACGCGCCCCCCCACCCCCCAGCCCCAATCTATTCTTTTGACTGTTAAAAACATATTTTCCCGACATACAGCTCTGATCAACTGAGGGCAAACCAGAGGGGGACCTGAGTGGCTCAGTGGGTTAACAGTCTGACTTCAGCCCAGGTCATGATTCCGTGCTTCGTGGGTTCAAGCCCCGAGGCAGGCTCTGTGCTGACAGCTCAGAGCCTGGAGCTTACTTTGGATTCTGTGTCTCCCTCTCTGCCCCTCCCCTGCTTGCACTCTGTCTCTCTGTCTCCCCAAAATAAATAAATATTCAAAAATTTTTTGAAAAAAAAAGAAGCAAACCACAACAAAATGAAATAAAATGGCTCCCTATTGCTTTTTATATAAAACATGAACTTCTTAGCCTCTATCTGGATTGGAAAAACTTCTTTTACCAAGTGAATGAATGAATTCTTCAGTTTATTCATTTAACAAATATTTCTGGAAACCTACTATGTACCAAGCCCAGTATAGGTGCAAGAGATACAAAAATAAATATGATATAGTGCCTGCCTTTGAGGTGGTCTGTGGATAGACTTTAAGCCCTTGGTGGTTTGGGAGGTGTTCCATGGATGGCTACTGAGGTCCACAAATACCCTAAAGTTATATATGAACTTTTCTGCATAAGACATTTTCCTTCTGAGGAACAATCTATAGCTTTCATTTGATTCTTAGAAAAATCTAGGATTAAAAAAATATTAAAGAATCATTAGCCTAAGTGATTCTATATGTGAATCATAGGACCTTTTATACCATGGGAAAACACCTCACTTATAGCCTCTGCTGAAAGGTCAGCCCCACCGGTGGCTTTTTGCATGATTTGACCCTGTGCTCACTGTCACAGCTGATTGGATTGAGGTTAGCTCTGGACTCAAGAAATGCCAATCTGCAGAATGGACAGTAGTGGATGTTTCATGACATGACATGGAAAGATGAGCTGAGGCTACTCAGTTTCTTGCCCTCGGGAAACTGAAATTGGAAACACAGAGAATTAGACGTTTAGAAGAGCTGAAGCTGAACATCTGTGTGGAGAGACGCATGAGATCATGGCAAGTCAAAATTACAAAGAGGTGGACACTATGAATAATTAGAAGCTATGAAGTTCAGAAGGAGTGTACAGAAGAGAGGGGAAAATAAAATGAATTGCTAACCAGAAATAAAAGAAGTAGCTACTTGGATATTAGCTGAGTTGCATAAACGGTGAAGCACGCAGAACCGGAGCCTGTAGTCCAACTTTGCTAGTGCTCTTATCCTTCCTGAACCTGGTTGTTTCGTTTTCCTGATTTTCTATAAGATATTTGTTCTTTCAGTCACTCTTCTGCCCCATGAGATAGCTTGAGTGAAACCAAAGAAAAGAGCTGAACCAAATAAGTATGCATTGTTCGGAACCAGGCTGGGCATCAGCTCCTTCCGGTCAGGGCTGCCAGTGCTGGGTAGCTGCCCAGGGTCATGCTGAGATGGGTTCATTACTAGCTTTTCCTCAAAGGAGAGTTCAGGATAGATGGCAGGCAGAGGGAGATTTGCCAAAAGAGGTAAATAATGCATCAAACTAAAGGGCTAAAGTAGGCGAGGAGCTGAGGACGAGTGCGGGTTGGTAAACTGATAGCAAGAGGCTAAAATGAGGTACAGAAGAGCAAAAGGGCTATTCAGGAAATAAACATGGGGATTTTTTTATGTGTGACTTGAGTTCTGCGCAGGATTGGGTAGATTCTTAAATGGACACAATAGAATGTGACAGATGTAATAATCGGGTGTGGCCAAGGTACAGGGACAATGTTGGGGAGGAAATGAGTGGTTAATGCTGGGGGAGCAGGGAAAGCATCATGGAGAAAGTGCTGCCTGAGCCGCATGCTCAAGGATGTGTGAGGATCCACCAGGCAGATGGCCCAGGGGTGAGGCTGAGTGAAGACAGACTGGGCTAGAGCGTGGGGTTCAAAGCCATTATCTCTACGAGCTCCAGCGAGACATTTATCTGCTCTGTGCCCTAGTTTCCTCATTTCCAAGTGGAGAGAATAGTAGTACTTACTTCATGCGGTTGTCTTGAAGATTAAGACGTAGTTCATGTATAATGCTTAGAACTCAGAGCACTGCCTTCAGAGGAAGCCTCACTTGATGGCCTGGGCGGAAGTAAGGAGGGATGAAGCCCATGTGTGTTGTCAGGACTTGCAGGTGGTTCTGCAGTCCTGCACTTTGGGTGTGGGATGATGGTCAATGTGAGGCAGAGGCTGCAAGCTATGAGCCTGGAGAGATAAGTGTCAGAACATTAAGAGCTCTGCTGGAAAGTTTGGATTGTATCCTAAGAGCTGCCTATCAAGAACCACTGAGGAGTCTTAAGCAGGAGAGTGACATGGTGCACATCACCTTTTGGTGTACTAGAAAATGTACTCGAGAGGAAAGAGACTGGAGGCTTGGAACATAATCGAATATTGTTGCAATGACCAAGGGGAGATGGCCATGAAATCGGGGAGAAGGGATTGCTCAGTGCTGAGAAGACAGAAGCAATTGACTTCACGCCCTGTGTGGATGTGGAGGGTTTGGAAGAAGGATACAATCACTTTAGGAGAGAATAGGATTGAGAACAGCCACATAGCTCTTCAAATCTCTGTCACCTCAGGACTTTTGCAGCTCTGTCTGATGTGTCTCCAGTTGTTCTTTCTCACTCTCCTCATCTTCGTCTGCTCCGGCTGCCATAGCAAACACCACACACTGCGTGGAGGAAAGAACAGAAATCTATTTTCTCACAGTTCCAGAGGCTGCAAGTCCGAGATGAAAAGTACTAGCCAATTTAGTTCTCAGTGAGTTCTCATCCTGGCTTGCGGACGGCCACTTTCTTGCTGTGTCTTTGCATGGTGGTGAGAGAGGGAGAGATCTTGCTCTTCTTCTTATAAGGCCACAGTCCCACTGAATTATGGCTTCACTCTTATGACCTTTCATCACTTAATTATTTAATTGTATTACTTCCTGAAGACAGTATCTCCAGATAGAGTCACATTAGGATTTAGGGCTTCAACGTTTGAATTTTGTAGGGGAGGGAGGAACCATAGTTAAGTCCATAGTATTGTCCTTTTTTTTTTTTTTTAAAGTAGGCTCCACACTCAGTGTGGAGCCCAATGTGGGGCTTGAACTTACAAAGCATGAACTCATGACCTGAGCCGAAGTTGGATGCTTAACTGACTGATCCATCCAGGCACCCCTTTAGATCATCCTTCTTTAAAAAAAATTTTTAAAAACATTTATTTAGTTTTGAGAGACAAAGCAGGAGTAGGGGAGGGGTACAAAGAGGGAGATACTGCCGGAGTCCCGCTCCAAGCAGTCCAGGGGTCCCTTACGGATGGATGGTGTTGGTGAGAGAGGGATGAGAGAGCCCCAAGATTCTTTCCAATCACCAGGCAGGCATCTCTGCTCAGTCTGGGTTCTCAACTTTATATGTGAAGGGTCAGGGAACAACAAAAGTGGCATTTGCCTTAGTAGGTGATGTTTAAAGATTGAGAAAAACATTTTACCAATAAATAAACAGAATTGTGTACGTAAAGGTCAACCTTTTATGAGTAAGGGTCATTAGCCTGTTTATACTCGATGGAAGTATCGGCCAGAGACACAATGTCTGCTCTCACAACCTCAAAAGAAGAAGATATCTTTAGCATTAGCCACAGGGCCTATAGTTCCCACAATGTCATCCATGCCAGGAATAGCGTGTTGCCCTATATGGGATTATTTTATTAATTGTTAAACTAAGGGCGGGATCTGACTTTTTGAAGTTATCAATTACTTAGTTTGAATCATGATTTCCAGGCTAATGAACATTAATGTCTCTCCATATCACATAAGGGTAGAGCCCTTACAAATGATGGAAAATCCAAGCATCAGTGTGGGCATTAAGCTGATCCTAATTTACATGGAGTGGGCATGAAGGAGGTCAGGATGCTGTGAGGGTGACGCTGGATGGGTGATTCCCATCAATGCTGAGCTCATATGGGATGATGAATGGGTGGGGGTAGAGGGCAGAATGTGAAGCAGGTTATAATGTTTCAAGTGAAACTGGTATATGGCACTGATAGGTTGGGGCAGAGGGTGCCATTTTCCTTTACATAGGCTATGCTTTGGCTAAGTGGAATCGTTGTTATTACCAAAAATTCCTCCATACTTATACATCTCTTTGCCATTGCTCAAGCTTTCTCTGTTTGGGGAAAATCTTCTTCTTTTGCAAGTTTATTTTTTTAGTTTATTATTATTTTTTAAAGGTCAACTAATGTGGGGCTTGAACTGACAACCCTGAGATCAAGCAGTGCATGCTCTATTGACTGAGCAAGTCAGGTGCCCCTGTTTAGGGAAAATCCTCAATTTCAGTTCCCTGCAATGAAATTCTGTGGCTCCTTCAGTGAAGCTTCTCTTTCAAGCTCTCCTGATCTCCACCACCCCTCCTAGGGCCTCTTGTTACATTTCATAAATTTTGTTTTGGAAGGGAGGATTTTGAGATCTATCTATCTAGCTAGCTAGCTAGCTAGCTATCTGTTAATAGATATTTTATCTTTTCTGATGACATGTGAGTTCCTTGAAATAAGAGCTCTGTCTTATTCCTCTTTGTCATTGAAACCAATTTGCACAGTAAGACCCAATGAATGCTTGTGGGACTGAATGCGTGATAGGGTTTCAGGGTAGGGGCCATATCTGTTTCAATTCTGTGTAATTTAACATTCATCACTTCATGTTAAATAACTTACTCCTCCAAGAATCATTCGACTCTTTGTGTTGTTTTTCTTTTCTGGGGGGAGGATCTCAATATATTTCCGTTATGGGTCTTAAATTTATATTAAGTTATTCAATGAGTATTTGTTGAGGACCAGATGCTGAGCTATGTGCTAGGGTCTGAGGATACAAAGACAAAAAAGTCATGGTTCTTGCCTTTGAGGACTCCCAAATCTAACTGGATTAATAAAATAGGAATGAGATCGTTCTAGAAACTGCAGCATATGCAGCAGAGGGTATTCACTGTCTCCAGGGAAAGGCTCTTTCCATTTACTTTCTGGGCTAGAAGGTTTACCTCTCAAAGATAAGAACTGTAAGGGGAGGTCTTGCCCCAGCACTGAATGCTTATTTGTGATACTGAGGAACAAGCCCATAATCTCTGAGGCCACTGTGGTCTAATTGGAAATGCTAGACCAGGAATGTGAATGCTTGAGTTTGAGTTTCAGCCCCCTCCCTTACTAGATAAGCTGTTTTTTATTTCTGAGTTCCGGTTTTCTCATGTGAAATGGGGTTAGTAATTAAGAAGATAATAAATGTAAAAGAGCTCTTTAAATGGTGAGGTGTTGTACCAGCGTTAATTGCTAGGCAACAACCAGTAACGCTGTGTGGGTTAAATCAAAGTGTGCTTTGTAAACTGTTCTTTGCAGATGGTGGGTGTCATTATTGTTTTCCCTCGAAGCCCTTCCCTCCTCACTTCTGTTGCCTCCGTCCCAGTGGCTGGCCTTCATGAATCCCCCACTGGAACTACTTCGAGGGCATCCAGAGCAGCCCTGGGGCCCCTGTGCAAGCTGGAGGGGTTAGCTTTTTGCTTTTCTCCATTGTCTACACACAGCTACATTTTCTTCGTGTTCTTCTAGACATCTTTCATGCTGCTGGATGCAAACCATTAAAGTCCTCTGTTTAGTTGTTCTTAGGTCTTCAATTGTTGTCAGGCAGAGTTGAGAAATTTTTTCTTTCACAATGACCCACAAGAAAACCGTCACATGCACATTAACATTTCTGCTCTGTGGAGTCTGCACCATTTCAGAGCCACGTCCAATCTGTTGGATCTAAATGTCTCAATAAAATAGTCTCAGTGAATGTGGAAACTAATTTGACAATAAACTATTTGTAAAAAATAAAAAANTTGTGGAATTCAAGGTCTTATGGTCTAATCCCAGCTGTTTTTTCATCATTTCCCTTCATTCACTGCAAACTCCAGTTGAGGGGCACTTTTCACTGTCACCTGCAGGCAGAATTGATCTTCCAGCTGGTTCTCACTGGTAAGGCCACACCGGCTATTCAGATATTGAAAATTTCCTCCCCCTCCCTTCTGGTCTGAACCCTTATGCCCTGGCCTCTCTTCCTGTCTGAACTCCTGAGTGTTGTCCATCTGAAGCCCAGCTGCCCTTGTCCCTCTGCTGGGCTATGCAGTTCCCATAAACAGGGGGCTTCCGGGTTAATGTGCGACGTGGTGAGGGTCTCCATGATTCGTTCCAGCCTGGCCAGCTGGCCACGATTCTGACTGGTCAGTGGTAAGTCACGTTTAAAATACCTTCCAGCCCTTTTAGGGGGTTTTCATTCTTGTGATGCCTTCCTTTCATCTACAATGTTTCCCCCATTTCCTCAAGTCCAAATTCAAGTCCAAATTTGAAGACTCAGCTCAAAAAGAACCTTCTCTGTGAAGCTTTCACTTTATCTCTTCCAACTAAAAAAGATCCGGTCTCCTCACTGATCTACTACAGCCCTTTACCTCCACTTTTCTTGTGGCTTATGTTCCAGGTGACCTTGAATTCTGGGTATTTAAGTAGGTGTCAGTTTTTCCCTGGGGGACAGGATCTAGTCCAGTACCTTTGGTTGATGGCACTACCCACCTTCTAGATGGCTTTCACAGGCCTTCTTCTTACTCATACTCTGGGTCTAGGACAAGAAAGTGATGGGTTCACATTAGGCATAAGGAGTTCTCTGTGACAGGAGAAGAATTTAAAGATTCTTGTGGTCTGTCTTATGATCTCTTCTGATGGTTTAATATTTTGTGCAATAGGATTTCCTATTTTCACTTCTGCTGGCCCCCATGACCCCAACGTCCAGCTCTTGGAAGGCCTAGGCATGGGCTGGTTAGATAGCTCTGTTCCTAGCTGATAGGAAGAGATTGTGTGAGTTAGGGTGCTTTTGGTGAAAGCAATAGGAAGTTGACTCCAGCCGGTTTAAGTAACCATGAAATTGTTCATGATCTCTAAAACAGGGGGTCCCGTGACAGGAGAGCTTCCAGGCCTGATTGATTCAGGAGCTCGGTGATATTGTCGGGGACAAGATTCTTTTTATCTCAAGGTCCAAGCTACTCTTGTAAGGACAGGACGGCCACCAGCAGCAGGGGGCACCTCCTGGGCATGTATTTCCTTGTTCGCATCCAGTGCGAGAGACTTGCTTCTCTTTTCTGGAAACCCTGAGCAAACTTCTCTTAACTTTTATTGCCTAAATTAATTTAGGCATGCCTACCCTGAGCCAATCACTGGCCAAAGGGTTAGAGCTGCTCTCATTAGCTGAGACAAGCTGGGGTGGAACAGGAGCTGAGGTAAGATGGTATTTTCCAGAAGTGGCTGTAACAGTGTCTGCCCTCCCACATGCTGTTCTTAGAGTGTGACCTTCCTGCTCCTTCCATCAAGACATGGGCTCTGTGTTTCCTCCCCTTGAATCTGTGTGGGTCCGTGACTACTTTGCAAGTGATACTCTATGATTTCTGATACTTGATGATAAGCTAAATGGTGATATGGGGTCTATCTGGTTCTCTCTTGGGACCTTTGCTCTAGGAATGCAGCTCCCATGCTGTGAGGAAGCTCAAGCCGCTTGGTGGACGGACCCCTGTTCAGGGGAACCAGTGGCCGGTACCACATGGCCAGGACGTGAGTGAACTGCCTGTGGTACCGGAAGGGGAGCCTGTGGCTTCTGTCAAACTGCCCAGCTGACAGTGTGTGAAGCAGGAAGGCTGTTTTATTAGCCGCTAAGTTTTGGGGTGTTTTAAAAAATTTTTTAAATGTTTATTTTATTTTGAGAGAGAGAGGGAGAGAGAGAGAGCGTGTGTGAGGGAGGGACAGAAAGAGAGGGGGAGAGAGAATCCCGAGATGTGGGACTCCATCTCATGAATCGTGAGAATCTGACCTGAGCCAAAATCAAAAGTCGGAAGCTTAACTGACTGGGCCCCCCAGGCACCTCTTGGAGTGACTTGATACAACAGATAACTGGATCAGAGGCCCACCACAAAAATAATTGTGTTTCCTCATTGTTTACTGTAGTACCTTATTGTTTCTGTCACTGGATTGGGTATCTATCAAGGGCAAGGCCTAAGGTGCGGGCCTGGAGAAAAGATTTGAAGCCTAAAAAGAGTTTTAGTGTTTAGTTTAACTTATTCATTAAGTCTGGGAATCCTGTATGGGATTTGATGGTTCAGGTTTTATAATAATAAACAGTGATTTTGCACATCTCCCTCAAGAAATTGCAGTGGAAGATGGCTGGTCGTAATGTGGATGTTCAAGGTCCAAGGGAAGTAGTCGCGACTAATATCTACTTCCTTTTTACAGAAAGTGTGGCCCATCCAGGAGGGAGCAAGCATTGTCAAGGCATCCTTCTCTCAAAGATGCTTCTTACCTGTTTTTCCTATTCCAGGGGCCAAGATCTTGACTGGCTGCCAGGGGGTCCACTCTACTAAAGTAAATATTCCCCCCAAGGAATTCATTTATTTATTTTAACTGAACAAGAGAAAGACTGAACTCATGCTCTAGAGAAATCTACATATAGTTTTCAAAGGGTTAACACCATGGTCAATCTATAAGGAAGAGAGTAATGATATATGGTGTGGTTTTGATGATAACAAGTTCTGTCTCTTAGAGATCTGACTAAACTGCTGTGGCTGCAGGAATTACTGCTGTCTTGATCCTCTACTTTGTCATCCTGGGTTTGCTTTCCCCGAACTTTTATGTACTCGGGCTTCACCTTGCTGGCTCCTGTCATATGATCCAGACGGGTTGCTGCCTGGTATTCAAAACTTTTCAAATTGTTTTGCAGAGAAGTCTTGGAGTCTGTCTCCTGTTTCTTGAGGTTCAGACTTCAAGCACTATCCTCACCCTTTAATTGGCAGTTGCAAATTTGAGTACTGCCGAAACACAGAAGGTTTATCCTGTGGGGGCGCCTGGGTGGCTTAGTCGGTTAAGCGTCCGACTTTCACTTAGGTCATGATCTCGCGGTTTGTGGGTTCGAGCCTCGCGTCAGGCTCTGTGCTGACTGCCAGCTCAGAGCCTGGAGCCTGTTTCAGAGTCTGTATCTCCCTCTCTCTCTGAGCCTCCCCTGCTCACACTGTCTCTCTCTCTCTCTCCTAGAAATAAATAAAAAAAAATATTAAAAAAAAAAAAAAGAAGGTTTATCCTGTGGACTGCCTTTCTTTTTCTCTTTGCAAAGTACCTGCTGTGGTGGCTGGTTCCTGGAGTTGATTTTCCTTTCTCTGCACATCCTTTGCCCTGCAACCTGGCAAGAGTGGGGATTCTGTGAAACCTCCAAGCCTTTGGCAGGAAGAGAGCAAGGTATAGATCCCAGAGGAGATGACCTCCCACCTCCTCCCCTCCACTGAGCCAGTGTGGAGGTGACTTTGGTTGCTTCCTGAAGTATAAGACTAGACATTGCTGTGGCTTTGTTCACTCTGGCTTTTTATTATTTCAAGGCTTCTGTTTTTCTGACCACTGAGACACTCAATCATTATTTGTTGGGTGAATGACCAATTTTATTTGGGCTCGATTCTGTTAGTGATGAAGAAGCTGAAGCCCAGAGGGGTCGCGGGACTTGGTGAGAAACAGAAGCAGATTTACAACTTGGTTTCTTGTCTGTATTGCAAATACTTGTTCATTATTTTAAAGACTCAAGAGAGCCGCCCTTTCTTTCTGAAGGCTTCCCTGCCAGCCTCTCCTGTCCCTTGTCCCCTCCAGGAGCGCTGACCGCCATTTCTGCAGGACCCTGTACAGACGTCCTGGACTGTTCCAGTTATTTATCTACATGTACGTCTCTTCCTGCAGAGATAGCAAGCTCCTTGAAGGCAGAGACCGTTTCTTAGTTTTTCAAAGTCCGCCAGCCTTAGAGAGGCTTGGCCTTCAATGAGCACATGGATGGATGTTTGAGTGAAAATCAGTGAATATGGTGACTGCACATCTTATATTTTTCTCCCGTGACAGAGGATTTCAGCCTTTCTCTTCTTGTCCGTGGTCATACCTGTGAGGTCATGTGCTTCATTCATTACTTTATAATAAAGCGTTTCCTTTAGACACTGTGTATATATGCCTGTACATGAGCATTCTAATTTTGTTTCTTTAAACTAACCACTGGTGGGGCATCTGGGCGGCTCAGTCAGTTAAGTGTCCAACTTCGGCTCAGGTCACGATCTCACGGTTCGTGGGTTCGAGCCTCGCATCAGGTTCTGTGCTGACAGCTAGCTCAGAGCCTGGAGCCTGTTTCAGATTCTGTGTCTCCCTCTCTCGCTGACCCTCCCCTGCTCATGCTATCTCTCTCTCAGAAATAAATAAAACATTAAAAAAATTAAACTAACCACTGGTATTAAAAAAGAAATATAGGCTCATTGTGAAAAAATTCAGATAGTACAGGAGGATTTAAAGTGAAAAGCTGAAGCTTCTCATTCCCCCTAGTCCCACTACTCTCTGTAATCAGTTTTTTGAGGTGTTCTCAGTAGTTGTTTTATTTGATTTACATATATGGAGTCACACTGTATACACTCATTTATCATTTGCTTTGTTTTCACTTAATGATCTATTTTGGACATCTTTCATATCAGTGCATATATTTCCACCGTATTTTTCTTCTTCTTAAAAAAATTTTTTTTAAATATTTATTTTTGAGAGAGAGGGAGAGAAACAGAGGGCGAGTGGGGGAAGGGCAGAAAGAGAGGGAGACACAGATCCCAAAACAGGCTTCAGGCTCTGTGCTAATAGCTCAGAGCCTGACGTGGGGCTCAAACTCACAAGCTGTGAGATCATGACCCGACCTGAAGTCAGGCACTCAACTGACTAAGCCACCCAGGCGCCTTCCACCATATTCTTCTTAATGACTTCATAGTATTCTATAATACAGATACAGTATGAAAAGTCTAATAGTGAGCTTTAATTAAAAGACAATTAGTTTCATTTTTTTTCTCCTAAGAGGTATCCGGAAATCCTGTACACATATAGGCATATCTGAGGAGAAACTCTTGGTATTAGAATCCACGGTTTCCAGAATACAAACTTTAACATTTTGATAGACATTCCAAAATTGGCCCTTGAAGTTTAGTCGTTTTTGATAAACGAGTCATTTAGGTCTGTGAATTAGTAAGTCCTCTCAGACGATTAACACCAAATGGACACAAAAGAGTTAAGTGATGTGCTAAGTTCTTGTGTTGAGGCGTTTCTGGAGCCCATTGTCTCTTCTGGTCTGGCTTTGGTTCTGCTGGCTGGCTCTCCAGCCGCCCTCTCAGCCCAGCCCAGCCCTGGCTCCACTTTGAGTCTCTCTACCAAATCTCCCTCCGTTGCTTAGTCACCCTTGACTGGGAGCCAGAGCAAACCAGCTAGCAGGCAACTGGAATTACCTGTTTCTCAGTCATCGCTGCTTTACCCCCACAGCCTCCAGCGGTCTGTGATCCCCCACTTATTGTCCGGGCTCTGGCCTCTCTGTGTGGTTTGGTGGGTGCTCTTTAGAGGAAGAAAGAAAAGCAAAGCTCTTCTAAAGCAAGGCAGTTTGCGTTTTAAGTGGCAAAGTTAAAACAAAAGAAAGCAAGTTAAAGAGGCTCACAGTGTGGGGAGGGGGAGAGGGGAGGGGCAGGTATGGATTCCATAAGTGTTTACCTAGCACCTTTCCTGTGCCAATTCAAGGCACAAAGCGGGTGTGTGTGAGCTGAGGGGTGCTGCCTGGGCCTCCCGTTCTGGTCTCACCTATCAGGAGTAGATAGGTCTATATCTGTCTCTCACTGCTCTGTCCCTCCCCTCCAAGCCGGGCCGGTCAGGAACAGATCTAGCTGTGGACAGGAAACTAGTGGTTTCGGTGGTCTGAGTGGGAAGGATGACGTTTGCTCCTGCCAGGCTTAGAGAGTGGAAAAGGGTAGGGCCTGGGAGCCTCCCCAGGAAGTGACTCAGGGACCTGAGATGTCTGAGCTGTGCCTTTCTTTCTCGTGCTGGAGGGCTATGGGCGGGTCCCTGAGTGCCAGGCTGTGCTTGATTTCCTGGCCTCGGATACCCGGACACCGAAGCAGCCAGAACTCAGACAGAAGCAGGTATTTGTCGCAGGTATTTGGGGGCTTTAAACATCCCAGGAAGTCCCGCCCCAGAAGCTGCCAGAGAGAGATGCCATTCTCCCCCCCCCCCCCNGTGGGGCACAGCAGCCTGGTTCCCAGAGCTGGTGGTGGGAGGGTGGGGCTGACACACCTCATTCATTTCAGGTTTCTCAACTAAGAATTTGTCAGATTATGGGAATTGAATGAGGCAGATGGAACTAAATTTCCTTATAACCTGCAGCCCATTGACAGATACTTGAGGCTGGCAGAGTAAAATGTTTCTCCAGGAACTCCCTACTGTCTTAATGCTTTGCTAGAGGGAAAGACAACCTTAGCTTGACAAGGGCTAGGCCTCCAATATCCTGGGAGTCTTCTTCCGCATATCAAAACCCCAGTGGAAACTTCCCCTGGTCTTTACCTCCTTCAGCTCTGAAAGTATATAACCAGTGTTTCCTCGTGGTCCCCAGGCAGCTCTTCCTTTTTGCACCAGAGATATCTTCAAGACTTCTTTCTTGGGGCGCCTGGGTGGCTCAGTCGGTTAAGCGTCTGACTTTGGCTCAGGTCATGATCTCACAATTCGTGGGTTTGAGCCCCATACCGGGCTCTGTCCTGACGGCTAGCTCAGAGCCTGGAGCCTGCTTCAGATTCTGTGTCTCCCTCTCTCTCTGACCCTCCTCTGCTCACACTGTCTCTCTCTCTCAGAAATAAATGGAACATTAAAAAACAAAGAATTCTTTCTTGGTCACTGGCTCCGGGCCCCACAAACCCCACTGTCACCCCAAAACCTCATCAATTTTATCAAAGCATGGGGACAGGACCCACTGGGCAGGAAGAACTGCACTGGGGTCCTGATGGGTAGCTCAGTATATACCCTCAGGTTGGAAGTGGTCAGGGATGAAGTAAGTCTCTAAGGAGTTTTGGAAGCAAGGTTTCCAGGACCTTGAGGGGCCAGCTGTTGCTAGGGAAACAGCATGGGGGAAGGGCATAAAGTTGGAGTCGGATTGCCAGCGTAAATCCTGGGGCAGCTGAGATAAAGGAAGTACATTTACAGGGTCCTCGAGGTTGGGACAATGTTAAACCAAGGTTCTCTTTTACCCTCAAGCCAAGTGTCATCATCCAGGCAGCTGCGTTCCTCTGCGTTCCTGGAGGGAGGTCACTCTGTTGGTTTCTAGGACTTGTCAATGGGCTGCAGGCAGTCAGGGAATTCAACTTTCCTTTGTTCTTGGGGAGCCGGTTGTCCGAGGAATATCACACACCTGCCAGCCCGTACTTTACCCCTCAGCTTGCCTCCTGCTCCCTCTTCGCATCTACTTATCTATCAACCTATCTTTTGAGTCATTTTATAATTTACAGAAGAATGAAGAAATAGTAAAAATGACTTTATTAAAAATTAGAATAAGAATTTAGATATGGCAAACTCAAATTTTTGTTCCATTTTCCTGGATTTGAAAATATACCCATGTATGTGTCCTTATTTTTTGTGTGTATAAGTACGTATATCTATATATGACACGTGTGTACTCTTATTTGTTTCATAATTGCAAAATATTTCCATTTTTAGATTTATCAATACCATATAAATAAATACCAAATGATCAATCTAATGAAAATTTTTATTTCTACATCATCTCTTTCTGCCCATTTGCTTTGTTACACTCACCTGTCTTTAGCATGTTTCCACTTGTAAATGGTATCAAGTAGAATTTAGCACATAAACATTATAAGATGAAAGAATGTCATGTGTCTTTTCAGCAAAGCAGGGTGGTTCAGGTTCATGTGAAATACTGTGTGATGCAGCTTTTCCTGTGGAATAACTACCTGGATGAGACTACCATGTCTCTTTTCTGTCCTTAGAAATATATACGATTCCCTCATTGATTCTTGCAAGCTTGTTTGGACGGGAGCACATCTATTTGTATATTGTGTGTGAAGTAATGGTCTTCTGGGGCACCTGGGGGGCTCAATCAGTTAAGCGTCCAACTTCGGCTCAGGTCATGATCTCACGGTTCGTGGGTTCGAGCCCCGCGTCAGGCTCTCTGCTGACAGCTCAGAGCCTGGAGCCTGTTTCAGATTCTGTGTCTCCCTCTCTCTCTGACCCTCCCCTGCTCACACTGCCTCTCTCTCTTTCTCAGAAATAGATAAAACATTAAAAAAATTTTTGAAGTAATGGTCTTCAGTCTTCTCCCTCAGAAGATACCACCTTCCTCGGCGAGTGTGTGGCTTTGGGACAGCCACACATGGAGGTGTGAGGAAGGCTAGCCAGCCAGATTAGCAGAATGGACCCTGGTAGTCAGTGAGGTGATGCCACCATACTGAGAACATGCCTGGTTCTCCACATGGGTGATATACCTCACTAGGCAATCTGTTTCACCGCCATCAGTAGAGGCCTTGCTCTGAGTCTCTTTGCATTCATCTTTTGATTCACTTGGTAATTGTGACATTTGTTCTTTTGTCAATTTTCTCCTCTTTGTTATCATGTGAAGAAAATTCTCAATTCTCGGGGTGCCGGGGGGGGCTCAGTTGGCTGAACGTCCGACTTAGGCTCAGGTCATGATCTTGCAGTTTGCAAGTTTGAGCCCCACATTGGGCTCACTGCTGTCAGCACAGACCCTGCTTTGGATCCTCTGTCCCCTTCTCTCTGTCCCGGTCCTACTTGAGCTCAAAAATATATAAATATTTTAGGGGCGCCTGGGGGGCTCAGGTCATGATCTCGTGGTTCGTGGCTTCGAGCCCCACGTCGGGCTCTGCTGACAGCTAGCTCAGAGCCTGGAGCCTGTTTCAGATTCTGTGTCTCCCCTCCCCTGCTCATGCTGTCTTTCTCTCTCTCTCAGAAATAAATAAAACATTAAAAAAAAGAGAACATTCTCAATTCTCAACTGTGTTCAAGGAAAGCTAAAGCAAACAAAACCAACACCATACATAAAGAAGGTATCTTCAAAGTTTTAAAAGTAACATTTGGAAAGATGATGTGATACTTTGGCACCATCATGAGAAAACTGAAGGATGACAGAGATGACATCATGCTGACGATTCATTCCACTTGTGAGGTGTCCTCCAAGCATTCCTGTCCCTCCTGTTATCTTATCTCTTGAAATGTTTCAAGGTACAGAAAAATGTGGGGCAGCTGGGTTGCTCAGTTGGTTAAGCGTCCAACTTCAGCTCAGGTCGTGATCTCACAGTTCGTGGGCTCAAGCCCCACATCGGGCTCTGTGCTGACAGCTCAGAGCCTGGAACCTGCTTCGGACTCTGGGCCTCCCTCTCTCTCTGCACCTCCCCCGCTTGCACTCCATCCCTCTCTCTCAAAAACAAATAAGCAAAAAATTAAACAAAAAAGATACAGAAAAATGTGATCAGTAAGATCTCAAACTATAGCTTTGTTTTGTAAAAGGGTCCAGTGGACCCAAAAGAATAACAGAATAAAGAATAAAAAGAATTCAGAATACTCTGAATGTTATTACTTTTTTTTTGAAGTAAGTCTTCCCTTTGTTCTTTAGAAGAACTCTAAGTAAGAACAAAAGTTCTGAAATATAAATCCTTGCTAATAGATAGAACTACTCAAGAGGGAAACTCAACATGTAAAGTGTGTTTCTTTTAAAGCTTACAATCAACACCAGTGTTTGTCAACGATCATTACTTCCTTTTTTCCTCCCGCTTCTAGAGGCTTTGTCAGGGAAGCACCAACCGTGAATGAGAAGGCAAAGTGACACTGTGCTGTGGCCGGTGGCATCCGCTCAGAACCCACGTTCTTCCCTTACTGTCGGGGTTCCGAGTGCTGACACGTAACTCACCTCCTTATCTCTGCTTTCAGCCTCACGCAGCCCCCCCCCAACTCTGGGGGCNATCTGTCAGCTGCCTTTATGCCACTTTTTCCAGACCTCCCAGCCTGGACTCCACGGACCACCTGACCAATTCTCATTTCTCTCGCCAGCACCCTTCAGCTGTGCCCCCCACCCCGGGGAGGCGGGGGAGGAAGGTCCTGCAGCCTCGATTCTTTGTTGCTCCACTTCAGCCTTGGGCACCGCTCATCACCCCCTTGTCTTTGGTGAGTTAGTTTCCTCACGCCCCTCAGAGCCCCTCCCATGGGCCCTCCTCCCACCTCTGCAGCGGACCTTTCCTCCTCCTGGGGGAGGCAAGGCCCTGGCACCCCAGCCTTCAGCCTCCGCCACCCCCAACGGATCTTCCTCCACACCCACCTGCATGGGAGGAGCCTGGGGGCCCCTCCTGCCCCAGATCCTGTTTCCTGTTCTCTCTGGCTTTGGCCTCCGTTTTCTCCTCTCTCCCCCGTTTACTTGATCCTTCTCTCCCAGGACTCCTTTTTCTCCCATGTATCAGGCAGGGGACAAGAACATACCCGGCCTCGGGCTGGATCCCATGACCCTGGGGTGACGACCGGAGCTGAAATCGAGGGTCCAACACTCAACCAACCGAGCCATCCAGGCGCCCCTGTTCCATGGTTTTGATCAGCACCTCCGTATATACCAGCTGACTTCCAAACCTTCGCCCTGGGCCACACCCCCCAGCCTGCTGGCCTCTCTGCTGGATGTGGGGCCATCTTCCCCTCAAACACGGTTCTCCTCCGCGCGCTCCCTCTCTTTGAAGGTTTCATTAGGCCATTGAGAAAAATGCCCTTTCTCTGTGCTAAGTTATTTTATTTATTTTTATTTATTTTTTAATTTTATTTATTTCTGAGACAGAGAGACAGCGTGAGCAGGGGAGGGTCAGAGAGAGAGGGAGACACAGAATCCGAAACAGGCTCCAGGCTCTGAGCTGGCAGCACAGAGCCCGATGCGGGGCTCGAACCCACGGACCGTGAGATCATGACCCAAGCTGAAGTCGGTCGCTTAACAGACTGAGCCACCCAGGTGCCCCTGTGCTAAGTAATTTGTACATAGGAATATGCAGAGCTTAATGAAAAACTTCCTTGACAAAATTTTATGATTTTATAGGAATACGTATTTTATAAACATTGCTCATGAGAGCATATAGCATAACGCATACATATATTAGTACTAGCTCAGGGAGTTTTTTGAGCACAGCATGGAACTAATTCTGTCTCTCTTGCGAACTTTTAAACATCTGCCCTCCTGAATTTTAGTTTTTACGTCCAGTCTCTCATTTCACTTTCATAAAACCCAGGATGATATTGCTGCTTTCTCTCTAAGTTTCCATTGCTTTTGCAGCATCAATTCCTTCTGTATCCATCCTGTGTAGCATTTTCTTCATCGTGAGAGACTGGAAGAACAGGGGAAGTCAAGACCTTCGCACATACTGTGCTTTCAGCAGGCTGCGCCCGCAGATGTCACACAGCCATAGGGTTTGTCGGCCTTTGAGCATATGGTTCGGGTCCCCCTTGACTCTCCCTCCACCCCTGCCACCATGGTATTAGCGATTATTTATTCTGTATGCTGGGAAAATCCCTATCCTGAGTCAATATTTTACTTGTAGAGGAGGGAGAATTCTTCCTCTGCCCTGCCACTCTTCTAGCTGGACTGAGGACTAAGTCGACAATTAACAGGAGAAAAAACCCAGTTTTAGTATGTGCGCACAGAGGCCCAATAATGAACCTGGGACCCAAAGAAATGACCAAGGCAGACAGCTTTTTTAAAAATTAATTAAAAAAAATTTTTTTAGAGAGAGAGCATGAGCGGGGAAGAGGGGCAGAAGGAGAGAGAGAGAGAGAGAGGGTTTTTTTAGCTGTAAATTTATTTANTTAAAACAAAAAATAAAGAGTCTCTTATGGTTTGCCTCCCTCCCTCTCTGTTTGCAACTATTTTTCCCCTTCTCCTCCCCCATGGGCTTCTGTTCAGTTTCTCAAGATCCGCATATGAGTGAAAACATATCTCTGACTGACTTATTTCACTCAGCATAATACCTTCCAGTTCCATCCAAGTTGCTGCAAATGGCATGATTTCATTCTTTTTGCCAAGTAGTATTCCATTGAATATATAAACCACATCTTCTTTATTCATTCATCAGTTGATGAGCATTTAGGCTCTTTCCATAATTTGGCTATTGTTGAAAGTGCTGCTATAAACATTGGGATACACGTGCTCCTATGAATCAGCACTCCAGTATCCCTGGGGTAAATTCCTTGCAGTGCTATTGCTGGGTCATAGGGGAGTTCTATTGTTCATTTTTTGAGGAACCTCCACACTGTTTTCCAGAGCGGCTGCACCAGTTTGCATTCCCACCAATAGTGCAGGAGGGTGCCCGTTGAGAGAGAGAGAATCTTAAGCAGGCTCCATGCCCAGTGAGGAGCCCAATTCGGGGCTCAACCTCACAACTGAGATCATGACCTAAGCAGAAATCAAGTGTCAGATGGTTAACCAACTGAACCACCCAGGCACCTCTCAGGAGCTCACATTCTTGTGGCTGCCTCTCACCTGCATTAGCTCTCTGCCTTCTAGACACGAATAATTCAGTCTCTTCTCCAATTTCCCCCCAAAACCACTCACACAGCATCTAGATTCTTTTTTTTAAAGATTTGGGGGTCCCAGACAAGGTTATATCATATTCCACACAGCTTTCTGCCATTTATGGACTCCTCCCTGTTCTCTCTCTTTCCTGCTGGAACAACTCAAATCCCTCACTTCATGACTAACAGCTTGTCAGTCATTTTTTTAAAAATGTTTTTAAATGTTTTTATTTATTTCTAGGAGAGAGAGAGAGAGACAGTCATTTTTGTCAGTCATTTTTTAAATTTTTGTATGTGCCCTCCGGGTCTTACCGTCCACCCGGAACTAATGCCCTGACATTTTTCTTGACAGTTTCAGTCTCAAGAGATATTTTGGTTTTATAATAAAATCCACTCCCTTTTTATGCACATCCCTGAGCCTGTACTTGTAGCAGGGGTGGGGTGGAGGAGTACCTCCGACTAGGTTCATGGTTAGCACTTAGCAAGCTGAAGACAGGAGTTAGAGCCCAGTCCTTAGTCTACAGTCGTGATCATTAGCAAATGAATAGCCACCTGTTAGCACTGCACAACTGTATTAATGGAAGGTCAAGTTATTCTTAGTTTCCATCCTGGTCTTTCCTCCCATATACCTTTCTCTGTTTTTCTGCAGGGTGGCTGGGAAATACGGTTGGCCTTTGAATAACATTGGGATTCAGGGAACTGACTCCTCTCCCATTCACAGTTGAAAAAAATCCCCTTGTAGTTTTGAATATAAAATCTCCCCCAAAACTTAAGTACTAATAGGCTCCTATTGACCAAAAGCCTTACCAACAATGTAACTAGTCGATTAACACATAGTTTGTATGTATGTATTGTTACATCATACCTTTCTCTTAAAATTTTTTGGTATTTCTAGGCTATGCAGTTTGTGAGTTTTTCAAATTGTCACAGATCCCTCCCAAATTTTCCAAAAATATTTATTTAAAAAAATCCATGTGTAAGTTGGCTCATGTAGTTCAAACCTATGTTGTTCAAAGGTCAAGTGTACCTGTCCTCCAGGGTTGGCTGTGATCACGTCTAGAATCACAGATGCTGAAATGAACATGTATGTAGTTCATTTCATGTGTACAGGCACTCCTTATCCAGGTGGTTTTGCAGATGAAAGCCACATTCTAAGACCTATTTACTAACATTACAACAATTTTGAAGCTCATACATGTCTTAAAGTTGAAATGAGCATTTAATACAGTGTTTCCTCTGCCTCCGCAACAAAAATGCTGCGCTTTAATCACTGGCTCCTCTTACAATCCACAGCGTCTTAGAATAATGGAACAGCCACACCAGCTATCCAGAAAGCGTCTGGATTTAAGCATCGTGTCGCACTCTCTGCTCTACAACCCCAGGTACTGACGAACAGAAGAAGGAGAGAATCTCCCGTCCCTTTGAAATTCCAAGAAAGAACAAAAGATGTTAACTTACTCTCCGTCAGTCCTGGGCCAAGGCAGCAAAGTGAGGTTTTCCCATTTCCTTTTGCCTACTGATGGGTCTACCGGGGACGTTGCAGGCAGTTACCACAAGGTGGCGCACAAACACCAGGCATAGTGTTCTGAGGACCAAGCGCCGCAAGGCCGTGGATCTTTGTCGATGGCCATTCAGGACCATCTATGCTGGAGTGTCTATGCAGAGCCTGAGCCCAGTGAGTGAGGTAAAGACACAGACTCCGTGGAGCAGCTACAGGAGGGTTTGGGCAGGCAGCATGAATGGGGAAAGAAGTTAGGAGTCGTTCATTAGAGCAACAATATCTATTGCATAAATGCCTACATTTGGCTAGATGTAGGGGATATAGGTAGAGAATAAGATTGTAGTAAATAACAAAATTCAACGATTAAATTTTAAAGATTTAATTGGCTTTATTAATAGTTGCATGAATTGGACAGCATCCTGTCTAAAAAGTAGAAGGGAGCCCCAAAGGACTACAGAATAGGAAAGGATTGATTGATGGATTGATTGACTGATTTAAGTAATCTTCACACTCAGTGTGGGGCTTGAACTCACAATCCCAAGATCAAGAGTCACGTGCTCTACTGACTGAGGCAGCCAGGTGCCCCAGGAAAGGTTTTTAAAGATAGAATGGGAGCAGAAAAGAGAAAATTATTAGTAAAGAATCTATTGTTTTAGGCAAGGTTGCCTCCTAAGAAGAATGGATGGGGTCTATCAGTAAATTTTCTAGTGCTGACTGACGAGGGATAGAAGCAGAAAAATGTCCACTTTTAGCCCAGAAGGCTGACCGACAATCCTGCCTAGTTTCTATAAGGATCGAAAACCTGTTTGTTGCTATATTCTTAAATGACTGCCCGTACATGTCACTGATAGTTAATATTGAGCTGAATGATAAACACCAGAGAAACTTGCAAAAGTAGTTTTATGAGTAGAAATTTGAAGAAAACATTTATGATCTAATACTCCCTGCAGCCCCTCCCCCATGAGCACTAAGCATCTAACCACCAGCTTCACATAGCAAAAGTGCGGCACTTTCTGCCCTTTGGTCCTGTCCCCGTTTTACTTAAATAAACTTACCTAGTTGAACCATAAAACACCTCAAAATTCGTTCCTGACCATCCTGCTCAACAATCCCACAACACTTGGTGGCTTGTGTGGGGATTTTGGAGTGAATCTGAGTGTTAGTTTGACTTGGTAAGTCTTTTTTACCGCAGTCTTTGTTTCTTACCTGTTCTTTTTCTTGTTCAGAGATGTCCTGAATAGTATGACTCCTTGGAAGGTGTCTTCTCTGCGTGCTCAGGAGAGAACATCTTGCCGTGGCTACAGTATTGGGAGGGACAGACTCCTGCTTTCCGCTGGACCCCAGTACCTTGGCCAAAATGGCGTTGGGCTCTGAAATCAGGCTCTCCCTGTTTTACCTGTTCTTTTAATACTTGTACTATTGGCGGGCATGGAATGGCCATCCATGTCGTTAGGATGGCTGCTCATCGTAAGACTCCTGTGTAAGGTTTCCTCCTAAATAACCCGGTATGATCCTTCAATGAGCGTAAAATCAAAGATACATCTGACTGAGTGCTTCCTGAAAGGGACTGGTCAGAGCTATTACCCAGCTGGGACACTCACCCAACACTCAAGGGCACCACTTCCTTCGGACTGGATCATGGATAAAACTCAAAAGAAAGTTGTCCAGATTAGATAGGAGTCCCATCCTTTCAATTTTTTCATATCTCTCATTTTGTCCTCACTCATGGGCTGTTTGGCATTCTCTGTCCTGCTCTCAGATTGAAAGTACTTCTAGCTTAGATATATGACACTTAATATGATATAAATGGCCCTTCTTAACAAGGGTCAGGACCTCTACCCCATCTGTTAATACTAGATCTAGAGGCTTACAAAGGGTCTATTATTGGTCACCAAATATATTGGCTCCCCTAAAATGGAAAGAGGCAGCCCCAATCTCTGCAGTATTTTGGTCCATTCACCAGCACCCGTTATAGTCTAGAATGCAGTGGGGGAAGGGAAGGGAGGTCGACATCCCTTCTCAGGTAGTACAAAGCTGTCAGAGCGGTCAAGAAAGAGGGACGCCTCCCCCCACTCTGAACCCCAGGAAACTTCGGCAATATTCCTGACGGAATGCCATTTGGAAGCTGAGGGGGATTTGGTAATGAACTCGTAGATACTCCCCTCATTTTGTAGGATCCTCTTGGGCTGTCTCCTAATACATTGCAGTCAATTTGGATTTAAAGAAAAACCACCAAAGCCAACCCCCAGGGTGTGTAGCTCTCTCTTGAGCTAGCCTGCTTTCAGATATTTAGAGTGTACTTTTCGCTTTAATAAACTTTCCTGTTGTGCTGCATGTGTGTCCTTGAATTCCCTCTCGTGAAAAGACCAAGAACCTTTGATGACTCTTTGGGCCTGGCTGGGTCAAGCCCCAGGGCCCAGGGTCTCCCCAGTTCGCCTGGCAACACCTTTTTGGCAACCACCAAGAGACAAGGTAGCAGCAGGTTGGGGGCCCTCTTCATCCGTGAGTCTCCAGTTCTGACTTGCCTTGTGCTGGAGAGCTGCTCAGTTACATTCTCCTGCTCTGTCAGTCGACATGGGGAAAGGCCTAAAAGGACACCTCGTATGCTTCCTTCGCAGGTTGGCATCTTTCGTAACACTGTTGGCCTCAACACAAACTAGAGGATGGGAAAGTCTGACCAGAAAAATGGACCAAAATTCCATATGGTCAGGACTTTATGGCCCTGTACTAAAATCCTGATCTGTCCATACTCATTTAGCAGGGCCTGACGACACCCCACAATCCACCATCAGCTCAGCTGCCTCAGGACTTTCTACTTCTGTTAATCCACACTGGCCCGTGTTCTGTTGTGTTTTCTGTGTGCTGCCTTGGTCTCTCTTGAAAACGGGCTGTTGTCAAGATCACGCACATGCCTTTCTCTTTTTCCTGAGTTACTCATCTCTTCATTTGCTTCTCTTGTGCATTAGATCTGGACGATATCTTGAGAGAACTGGATGAATGTTGCCTGACTCTTGTACGGGGGAGGGGTTTCTCCCTCATTCATTTCTGGGTTAATGGCTATAATTGGAGCCAGTCATCTGTGGTCCGTCTATGTTGGGCCCTTAAGGAATATTCCCAAGGAGATGCTGAAACTCCTTTTGTTTCAGGGGAGTTCCCTGTCTTCTCTGGCCTGACACGGGCTGCCTACTTTCACTCTGTGTTGGTGGAAAGAAAGCCTGTGTCTGTTCATCGTCCACGCTGAAGAACTTTAGGACCGGAGGCCTCTTTCTTCTGTCTGGGCTTTTATCCACCTGCAGCCTGGCTGGCGGCACCTCACCTCCTCTGCTTCCACCTCCACCTCCTGTTTCTCACCACCTCGGGCCTGGCTTGCGTAACTGGCTCCTACAGCATCTTGGTGTCTCTGGCGCTACCCCTGCTCCTCCCACCCTTCCAATTGGGGAGTGAAGAGCACCCCTCCCTGGACTTAAACCACCCTCTTCAGATTTCCCCACAGGTGCTCTGGGTAAAAATTGACACTGGGAACAAATTGATTGACTTTTAAGTTCACCCAGGTGCAACATATTCAATATTTAAGCTAATTTAATTTATTTTAGTTTTATTTATTTATTTTTTAAATGTTTATTTACTTTTGAGAGAGAGACAGAGCATGAGCAGGGGAGGGGCAGAGAGAGAGGGAGACACAGAATCTGAGCGGGCTCCAGGCTCTGAGCTGTCAGCACAGAGCCTGATGCGGGGTTTGAACCCACAAACCATGAGATCATGACCTGAGCCAAAGTCGGATGCTCAACCGACTGAGCCACCCAGGAGCGCCAAATTTGTTATTTTAATTAAGGTAGACATGTCTTTAGAATTATCAACATTAAATGTAATGCTTTTATTCTGCCAAGGTTTACTAAAGGTCAGATAAGCTCATGTTATCTCTGTTGTGATTTGTCAGCAAAAAGATGGGTTAAAATGATGGTTTGTGGTGCCTGGGTGGCTCAGTCGGTTGTGTCCGGCTTTGGCTCAGGTCATGATCTTGGGGTCCGTGAGTTCAAGCCCCACGTCAGGCTCTGTGCTGACAGCTCTAAGCCTGGAGCCTGGAGCCTGTTTTGGATTCTGTGTCTCCCTCTCTCTCTGTCCCTCCGTCACTCATGCTCTGTCTCTCTTTCTCTCAAAAATAAACAACAACAAAAAAGAAGGGTCTTGTCCCAGTTTCTGGTATACACTTCCTAAAACACGTGGAATTTCCTAAGCTGAGAGGAATCAGGATGTCTTTTGTTATGTTAATGAAGTGACTTTTGGAAAATACTTGAGAACGGGCCAGCTGAAGACAGGATTGGAATTTCTAGCCCCACCCCCCTGACCTCTGGGGAGGCAGAGGGAGCCAAATCAATCACCGATGTCAATGATTTAATCCATTGCGCCTACCTAATGCAGCCTCCATAAAAACCCAGAAGGGTGGGGTTCAGAGAGCTTCTGTTGGGGAGATTTGGGGACAGTGGTGCTTGCAGACAGCAGAGGAGCTGCGTGCCCTTTCCTCACACCTTGCCCCATGCATCTCCATCTGGCTGTTCCGGAGTTAAACAGGTCATCTAGTGAGTAAGCAGGTTTTCTGGGTTCTGTGAGCCACTCAAGCATATGAAATTAATCCAAGGAAGGGGTTGTGGAAACCTCTGATCTGTAGCTGCTGGGTCGGAGGCACGGGTGCAACCTGACCTTGTGGTTGGCATTTGAAGCGGGTCGTGGAAGGGTGAGGGCAGTCTTTTAGGACTGAACCCTTAACCTGTATATCTGATGTCATCTCTGGGTAGATAGAATTGAGTTGAATTGTAGGACAACCCGCTGGGGTCACAGAGAATTGCTTGTTGTCTGGTAAACCCCCACACACTTGGTGGCCAGAAGTGTTCTGTGTAGAAGTACAGGAGAGAAACACAGGAGGAGGAAAAACTTCGTGGTTTTCCTAAAAAGAGGTCATTAGGTTAAAATGGGCCATTACAATAGGCCCGAATCCCATGTGACTGGGGTCCTTACAAGAAAGCATCATGATGTTTGCTGTGGCAGCTGTAGCAAATGAATACAGGAGTCAACAGGCTTGGGTTCAAATTCTGCATCAATTACCTATGTGTGACTCGGGGCAAGTTTCTTCTCAGCTTTTCCCTATCAGAAGCTGATACCTCCCTCAGAGTTGTTGACCTGATCAAAGCAGGCAGTGTATGTGAAGCTGGTGCCTGGCGCATTCTAATGAATAGCAGTAAGAATTGGTTCTGATGTTTCCATTGCTCTTAGGATAGATCGTCTGTGGGATGCTGGTCTTTCAGCCCTTTATCAGAGATGTTACCTTGAACTGCCTGCCATTCTTCACCTATACAAGCCCAGTGGAGAAAAATGTTTAGGGAAGATTATCTTTTTTTTAAAAAAATATTTATTTTATTAAAAAATTATTTTTAATGTTTTACTTATTTCTGAGAGAGAGAGACAGCGTGAGCAGGGGAGGATCAGAGAGAGAGGGAGACACAGAATCCGAAGCAGGCTCCAGGCTCTGAGCTAGCTGTCCGCACAGAGCCTGAGGTGGGGCTCGAACCCATGAACCGTGAGATCATGACCTGAGCTGAAGTTGGACGCTTAACTGACTGAGCCACCCAGGTGCCCCTAAAATATTTATTTATTTTTGAGAGCTCAAGTGGGGCCGGGACAGAGAAAAGGGTACAGAGGATCCAAAGCGGGGTCTTTGCTGACAGCAGTGAGCTCAATGTGGGGCTCGAACTTGCAAACTGCGAGATCATGACCTGAGCTGAAGTTAGACGCTCAACTGATTGAGCCACCTAGGCGCCCCTGAGGAAGATTATCTCAAAGCCAAGCCATTGCTCCACTGCCCTAGTTTCCCAGTTCTGGCTTTGAATAGTCAGACTCCTGGGAGGGTGTTTGGGGTGTTTTAGGCTCACCTTTACTGAGTTGAGGCTTAATGTCATGCTTTCAGCTTCTGTGGAATATTCCAGCAGTGCCCAGTGTAGAACAGAGTCTTATTCTGGGTTCAGTTCAGTGCAGTTTGATCTTTTTTTATGGCACCGTTATACATGTAGCTTGGAGGGACCTCACAAGGCTTAAGAGACTGGGTGCCCTCCTCCGGTGATGGCCTGACAGGGCTGGGTGAGTCGGGAATGAAGCTCCACCTAGTGGTTGTCGGTCTCAAGGTGGCTCCCGGTTTTCCTCAGGATTCAGTGCTCGGTCTCTGAGCAGGTGGCTTGTTTCCATCACCACAGAGAAAGCAGAGCTGTTAGGCCCAGTCAGCTTTGACTCTTCCCTGCCCTCACGCCTTTGTCCCACCTCACGTGCACCTTCCCATCAGCCCACCTCTGACCAAAAAGCTGCTTTGCTCCTGGGCTCTGGGGACCCATACCCAGCCATCTCCTTGGGTCTTCATTTCATGTTGTCCCCTCTCTCCTTGCCTTTCTGACTTTCTATTCTTGCCTTCTTCTCCTCACCAACTAATCTAAACCAACGGCTGCCGGGCCTCTCCTGACCCTCTTCTCTGTTCAGCTATACCCCCTTTCTTGTTTCTTTCCAGCCAAGCTTCTGGAAAAAGCACCCAGACCTGAAAATATCGTCTTCATTAGCATACTACATTCTCAATAGTTATACTTGGATATGGATTTTTTTACTGTGTCCCATTGACCATTCTTTCATTTTTATTGATGAGGGAGCATAAGGCAGGCTGAAAATACAAGCTAACCCCTCACCCCCCACTCCATGTGGGATGTGTGTGACATTCCTCAGGCACTCCTGGCTGCCCAAGGACAAAGGAAAGGAAAGAAAACAAATGGTTAGCTGATAGAGATAACAGCCATACAGGACATGAGTCTTCATCAGTTTACAAATATCTTAGTAAATTATAAGGGGCGCCTGGATGGCTCAGTCGGTTAAGCGTCCGACTTCAGCTCAGGTCATGATCTCATGGTTTGTGGGTTCGAGCCCCGTGTTGGGTTACGTGCTGACAGCCAACTCAGAGCCTGGACCCTGTTTCAGATTCTGTGTCTCCCTCTCTCTGCTCCTCCCCTGCTCACGCTGTCTCTCTGTCTCTCTCAGAAATAAATAAAACATTAAAAAAATTTTTTTTTAAATAGCGCAATCTCCAATAACCAGTAGGCTCAGTTTCCTGGAGCCCTAACATCACCCCTCCGTATAAATTTCCTTATAACCTGCAGCCCATTGACAAATACTTGAGGCAAATATAGAGTCTAATGTTTCTCCAGGAACCCCCTGTCGTCCTAATATTAATGCCTTGCTGGAGGGAAAACCACCTCAGCCTGACAATAGCAAGGCCTCAGGAATCTTTGGGGTCCTCTTTAGCTCATCAAAGTCCCTCTGGAGGCCTCCCTTTTGCTTTTACCTCCCCCAAGTTCATAGTATGTAAACAGTCACTCTTCACAGTATCTTTGGTATCTTAAATAATGATCATTTCACTTCTTCTTTTCTAATTCACGTGCTTGATTTCTTTCATTTCTGATTTCCCTGTTTTGGTGCAAATCCCTTGGTCTTATGTCCCTCTTTTAGACAGGCTTTCCTGTACCCTCTCCCCAGTCTGAACTTTATTCTCCGTATTTTTCTGTTTTGTGGCATCTGCTCTTTCCTGCAAAGCTCTTCTGGTGCCTCGAGTTGCAATCCTCGCTCCGGATCCTCACTAAGCTCTGAGCTGCAAGCTGTTTTCTTCCATCACCACATAGCCTGGGCCTTGATGCTGCCTGTCATACAGTAGGTGCTCTGTAACTACTTTGGAACCAAGGGACTTTCCTGACATGAATGGCATGCTATGTTTCACTGTTAAGCAGGATGCCAGGTGTTGATTTTAGATAACTTTTCCTTTCACTATTGTAAATGACAAAAAAAACCCCAAACACGGATTAAAAAAATAATCTACATCCTCATGGAGACGATCACACTGGCTTTCCCTGTGCCAGATTCCATGATGATCTGTATGAATGGGTTTCTCTTGGTGAGCTATGACGTCCCTGAAGTGAACCATACCCTCTGACAGCATGTCTTATTCTTTCCTGGCATCCAAGTGGAGGGAAAAATTGCTCTTGGCGAGTATTTTATTTAGAGGTTTTCCTCTGTGTTTATAAATGGGGTTGGTCTGAGATTTTGATATTGTAATTACGCTACCCTTGAAGACCATGATGAAGATTTCTTTATATTTGTATTCTCTGATATGGTTTGAATAGTATAGGAATTATGCTTTCATGTATGTTTGAGAATAATCACCTGTGAAACAATCTTGCCTGAAGCTTTTGAGATGTAGTAATTTGAATACCTTCTCCGTGTTTTCTGTGGTTATGATTATACCTTTTTTGGAGTCAGTTTTACTAGAAAAATCATCCATTTCCCCCTGCTTCCCAATCTTTCTCTTTTTCTTTCTTTTTTTCTCTAAGAATAAAGTTATTTAAAAAAAATAAAAATTAAGTTTATTCTTTATCTGTAGCTAAATATTTTTGGTTTCAGCATAATTATATTGCCTTTTTTTTCTTTCTGAATCATTTTAACGAGTTTCCAAACATCTTGGGTTCTTTCATTTATTCATCAATTAAATGGCTATCTTGTTTTCTAGTCATGAATTTCTACTTGTATCTTTGTTTTCCTTAAGTCTGTTTTGTGTCTTAATTTTCTAAGTTATTGAATTGAATACTTAGTTTATCCCGTTTTTATTCTTTATTGTTAAGCAAATAAAGTACTTAAGGTTGCAGCTCCAGATTTTAATAGTTTGTGACTTTTAAAACACTTTGACTTTTTATTATTTTTTAAAAAGTTTTCTTAATTGCAGTTTTGCTTTCTTTCTTAACCTGAGTTATTGAGAGAAATGTTTTTAAAATTCCAAATATTTTCATATATTCCTTTAGTATCAATTTCTAGTTTTACAGTATTATCATAAAAAATGTGACCTGCATTTGTGCTTTAAAATATGTGCATTTTCTGAAGTGTGTAGATTCATATATACCTATTCAGTCAAAAAGATTTTAAGAAGTGTTAATGAGGTACTGTACGAAGCATTTTATTATGTTTAATACCATATCTCAGTAGATAATCTTATCATTTTTGTTTTACAGATGAGGAAATTAATCTTTAAAGAGGCTTTAGTGTCCAACATCTTAAAACTAGTGAATACAATGGAGCCAGAAGTTCAAACCCAGATTTGTTTGCCTCTAGCGTCTGTTGTCTTCACCACTACTTTAAACAAATTTCTTATGAACTTGCTTATTTTCAATTTTTCATCTTCATCTCAGTTTTCAATCTGAGAGTGATGAATTTTTTTTTTAATGTTTTTATTTATTTCTAGGAGAGAGAGAGNAGATCATGACCTAAGCGAAAGTCGGACGCTTAACCGACTAAGCCACCCAGGCACCCCTGAGAGTGATGAATTTAAAAAGAAAGTAGAAGAGGGTCACCTCAGTGGCTCTGACTTTGACCTAGGTCATGATCTCACAGTTCGTGGGTTTGAGCCCTGCGTGGAGCTCTGTGTGGACAGCTCGGAGCGTGGAGACTGTTTCAGTTCTATGTCTCCCTCTCTCTCTGTCCCTTCCTTGCTTGCACTCTGTGTAACTCTCTCTCAAAATAAATAAACATTAAAAAAAAAGTAGAAGAAAACCAAGGAGAAATCAAGGCTTGCTAATTTTTTGTTATTTTTACAAGATTTATAATTTGAATATGCAAGCTCTTCAGATAAGCCTTGAGAGTTATGATTCATTCAAGTTAAAATAATAGGGTTATTGGAGGATATTATATAATGTTTAATTCTTCTTTCCACTACGAGCCATTTCTAAAACATGTTAGAGTCCCAGAACCCAAAAGTTGTGGTCTTCTACTCATTATATATTAAAATTAGATGTCTGAGATTTATAGAGAAAGAAAAAGCCAAGAATGCCTGATCAACCAGCTTAGCCAATGGGGGATGTGGAATTGCTTGGAACATCTGGAAGGGATTTCAAAATTCATCCTCAGTGGAGCCAGGCTCATCTGGGACCCCGGGGCTCTTATCATACTTGTGGCTGCTAGACTTCCAGACATGATAGGGTTTGCCATGCTGGTCATCAATGCAATGTTTCCATCCTTCCTCCTTGTCTTGATACAAACATTCCTCATCTGGATAGCTTCCTCCTTTCCTGTGATCCTTAAACATCCCCAAACCTGTATAAGTGAGCCAATTTCTTGTATTTCCTTTTTTAGATGGGTCATGTAGGCCATAACATAACAAGTTACCTTTTTGTTTGGGTAAAAAGTATACCTTACAGGTGATTGGCCCAATTTTTCTGGTAGGTGCGGGTCCCTGAGAATCTATGTCTTCAAGCTCAGCTTTTTCTTCTCTTGGAAAAGGTCTTTGATCTTGTTCTTCCTCGAGCTGCATTTTTGTTTCAGAATCCAGTTCCCTTCGAGATGTGCTTTTTCTAAGGTTTCTCTCATTGTTGCCCCCAAGATGACTCTCATCCTTTCTTGAAGGAGGGCTTTGCTCTCTAGCCTCTAGTTTCTCCTCACTCCTGGATTCTGGGCTCAGGCCCTTACTTGATGTCCCCCATTATCATTGGGTTCTGAGGTCAGGCCTGTCTCTTGGGGCCTTCCATCATTCCTGGGTTGTGGGCTCACATCTCTCTCTTGGTGTCTTCCATCATCTCTTGGTACTGGGGTGTGGTCTCTATGTTGGAATGTTTCATATTTTGGAGTTGGTCTCTGCTCCCTAACTTGCTGTCTCCCTTCAGTCTTGGGTTCTGGGTTCTGATCCCTAGCCCAGTGTTTCCTATCATTCCTGGAATCAGGGCTCATGTCTCTCACTTGGCTTCTCTCACCATCACTTGGTGGAGGGATCTGGTATCTATGTTGGATTCTTTCATATTGTCTTGGAGCTGGTCTCTGCTCTGTAATGTGGTATCTCCCATTATCCCTTGATGCTGGGGTTTGGTCTCTCACTTGGTGTCTCTTATCTTCTGTTGGAGTTGGTCTCTGCTCCCTAACTTGGTATCCCTCATCATTTTTGGGCTCAGGGCTCCGGGCTCTCACTTTGCTTCTCTCACCATCTCTTGAGGTAGGGATCTGGTTGGAATCTTTCATACTCTCTTGAAACTGGTCTCTGATCCCTAGCTTGGCTTTTCTCATCATTCCTTGGTGCTGGGGTTTGGTCTTTCATTTGGTGTCTCTCGTTTTCTATTGGAGCTAATCTCTGTTCCCTAATTTGGTGTCTCCCATCATTTCTGGGTTTTGGGCTCAAGTCTCTTACTTGGTGTCTCCCATAATCACTTGGTGCTACAATTTGGTCATTATGGTGGATACTTTCATATTTTCTTAAAGCTGTTCTCTGATCTCTAATGTGGTTTCTATCGTCACTCATGTTTTCTGGACCTAGGTCTCTTATTATTTGCCATCAAATCTAGATTCTGAGTTCTGCTCCTTAACTTGGTGTCTCCAATCAATACTGGGCTCTGGGCTCAGATCTCTCACTTGGTGTTTCCCATCATTCTTTGTAACTGAGGGATGATTCCTCACCCTGTATTTTCCATTTTCCTGTGGTAGTGGAGTCTGATCACTAACTCCCAGTCTCTCTCCTCTCTTGAAGATGATCTTTGCTCTCTAGTTTGCGGTCTTTCTCTATTTTGGATGTCTGAGCTCAGCCCTCTCACTGGATATCTCTCTTCATTTATTGGTGCTGAGGTCTGAGCATTCACCTGTTGTCTCTCATCATCTTTCACTTCTGGTCTTTGTTCTCTAGCTTGTTGTGCTTTATCACTTCTGGGTTGTGGACTTAGTTCTCTCACTGAGTGTCTTCTCTCATCATTACTTGGTATTTCAGTCTGATCACTAACTTCCTATATCTCATCCTTTCTTGGTGAAGGTTTTTGCTTTCCAGTCTGCATCTCACTGTTAATTAATTCTGGGCTCTGGTTTTTTGCTTGGTGACACTTAGCAGCTTTTGATGTTGGAATCTGCTCCCTACCTTGTTGCCTTGCAATACACTGGAATTCTGGGCTGTGGTCTCTCATTTGATACCTTCCAATGTCCTTTGGTTTTGGAACCTGGTATCTCACTTGATGGCTCCCCTCATTTATTGATGTTGGGCTCTGGTCTCCCACTTGGCTATTCTCATCAACTCTTGATTCTAGTGTCTGAATACCACTTTGTTCCTTTGACTGCTTCTGTGGTTCTGGTCTGTAGTCTTGCATTTGATGTCTCCCACCATTGATTGGAGCTGGAACCTGGTCTCTCACTTGTTGGCTTGCAGCATCCCAAGATACTAGAGTATTGTTTTCTTTCATTTGAAGCCTCCCAATGTCCCCTGGTGTTGTGCTTTGGATACTTATGTGGTGACATTCACCAACTGTTGATTCTAGGATCTGCTCCTTACCAGGTTGTCTTGAATAATTTTGGTATGCCAACTTCTGTTTTCTTACTTGAAGACACCTGTAATCATTTTGTGTTGGGATCTGGTCTCTCTCACGGCATCTCTGGGAATCCTGGGATTCTAGACTTGGGTCCTTTAATTGTTGTTGCACATCATCATTTGCTGTTGAGATTTGATTTCTCACTTGGTGTTTCTGAACATCCTGGGAATCTTGCCTCTGATGTCTCACTTGATCATTATCTCTTGGTATTGGGATCTGGTCTCTTGTGTGGTATCTGTGAACAACTTGGGATTCTGAGTTCCAGTCTCTCATCTGATGCTCTCCCATCATGCCTTGGTGTTGGCATCTGGTCTCTCACTTGGTGTCTTTCAACATCCTGGTATCTAAGCTCTGGTTTCTTCCTTGGTATTTCCTATTATCCCTTGGTGTTTGGGTTTGACCTCTCACGTGGTGTTTCCCAAAATCTTGTGGTTCAGGGCTCAGGTCTCTCACATGCTGTGATTCTAGGCTTTGGTCTTTCACTCCATGATTCTTGTCATCACTGGATATTGTCATCTGGTCTCTCACTTCATGTCCTTGACTATCCTGGGACTCTTGAAATTCCCTTCCTTGGAATTTTTCTTTCTGCAATTGCCTGTCTTCTAGCTCTGCTGCTTGTTGTCCTTGACTTTCAGATCTTATTTCCCTTTCCTTTAATTCAGGACAGAGAAGAGGTTTTATCCACGCATAATAGGCTTTTGTCAGTCCAAACATGAGCAGAATGAATTCATTGAAATCAACTGTTTTGTCATCATCTTGATCCAGCTGTTGGAAGAGTTTTTCTGTTGTCTCAGAATTATTTGTTCTTTAGGAGAAAAAAAATCAAAAGAAGTAGTGTATTTGTCATTTTTTTCTTATGTCTTTTTTGTTACGTAGAATATTTCTTACAAGACATGTAACTGTTCTGTTTTAGATTTCTTTTTGTTCTTTTTGTTAGTTACCTCAATGGATAACATATTTTTAACCTTGGATAACATTTTTCATGGAAGTTTTATGTATAATTTTATATTTTGAAATCACAATGAATGAAATATTTATTCCTAACAAGTGTTATTAATATATAATATTATTTTATGAAATATTTATTAATCACTAACACCTTCTCTCCTTTTCCAGCTGTCATTGATGACCCTGATTCATATTTCAGAAATAAAACTCATGTACTAAAATAGAACTGTCTCATATCTAACCAAAGGATCAAATCTTCTTTGTTGTATTCTCCTTTTTCTAAGACAATAAAGAAAGTTCACCTACTTCAATCAAAGGCAAACACATCTATTTGTGCTATGTCATCCATTCCATTTATTTTCTAATGACACAATTCCTCCTGATGATCTCTCTTTCTCTTGACTTTTCAATATTTTAGTCTTCACTGGTCATTATACTGAAACAGTATGCTTTATTAGTTATTGTATTTAAAGATATTCCTGTGTACCACCTTACCACATTTCTTTTTTCTGCCTACCACCCATTATCTCTTCTTACCATTTATCTCCAGGCTTCTTAAAAGAATTACTTTTGCAGATATCTTCACTTTTCATTCATCTTTTAGTCCATGTCACCCTGGCATCCATATTTACTATTATATTAAATGGCTTCCTTAATGTCAAATACAATGGAAACTTTTCAATCATCATTTTATTTGATCTCTCAGCCTCAGTTCACATAACTAACTCATCCTTCCTTTGGAAACATTCTCTTTTCTTGGATTCCATGACCATACCAATCTCCTGGTTTTCCTCCTGCATCTCTGGACTTTTCCATTTTCTATTCTCATTTCTCCTCTTCTACCTGACTTCTACTTATTGGAGTTATTCAGGATTTAATCTTGTTACCTTATCACCCATTCTTTATAGCTTTTCATCATCAATTAGAAGATGGTAATCAGATTTTTGTCTTTGGACCATCTCTCTTCTGAATTCCACACCTATATACTCAACTGCTTTGGTGACATCTGATATATCCCAGAGAGGAGAAATTCAACTTTCAGCTTCAGACTCCAATGTCCAACTCAGAATTCTTGACTTTCCGTGTCTACTTCTCATCAATTCCTCTCCATCTCAGTAAATGGTACCACCATCCTTCCAGTTCTTCAAGTCAGAAGCTTGGTAGCTCTCTTTGATTCTTTCCTCTCATTTACCTTCCAATCCCGTTGACCACAAAGCCTTCAGTTTCTACCTCCAAAATGTAATGATCAGTTCATCTATTTATTTTCTTTCTCATTGCTTTGTTGCCAACCCAACCTACCATCATCTTTGCCTGTCATAGTAGCTTCCTTGTAGCTCTGTTTGTTCCTTCTTTTTCCCACTTACAATATGTTCTCCACTCAGAGGTCAAGTGACTTATTAAAACCTGTAAACTAGATCTTGTTATTCCTCCACTCAGAATTTTTTGATGGCTTTCTGTTCTACTTAGGGAAAAATTTCAATGGCTTAACATTGTCTACAAAACTCTTTATGATCCAGTCTCATTTCCTTTCACCATCTTCATCTCCTGCCACTCTTCTGTCCAGCCACACTTGTCTTCCAGTTCCTTGAACACATGAAGCTATTTCCTGCCTCTGGGACTTTTTGAAATATTCTTCTTCTTTTTTTCCCCCCAGAATTCTCTTCTTGCCACTCTTTGCCCTGTCGACTTCTACTCATCCTTCAAGTCTTTTTTTTTTTTTTAATGTTTTATTTATTTCTGAGAGAGAGAGACAGCATGAACAGGGGAGGGGCAGAGAGAGAGGGAGACCCAGAATCTGTAACAGGCTCCAGGCTCTGAGCTGGCAGCACAGGGCCCGACATGGGGCTCGAACCCACGAACCGTGAGATCATGACCTGAGTTGAAGTTGGATGCTTAACTGACTGAGCCACCCAGGTGCCCCCACATCCTTCAAGTCTTAACTTAAATGTCACTTCATCAAGGAACCTTCTCTGACTCCCCAGTAGAACATAACATTTATCATTGCTTTTAACCAATAGTTTTATGATTATTAGTTTATTGTCTGTAAGCTTTTTGAAGGCAAGAAGCATGTCTATTTTGCTCACTAATCTTCCTCAGAGCCTAGAAAGATACTTGGCATAGAACTGATGCTGAATAAATATTGGTTAAAGGACTGAATGAATAAATATAGGCCAGAATGATTCCAGGTGCTATGGCAGGTCCATGGCAGACATGGTTGCTCCCTTTACAGACAAGGAAACAGGCAATTACTACACATTGTTCCACAGGAGGAAATGGGAGTTGGTGAGACAAATACCTAAACCATATCACTTTGGCTACAGGTAGGTAATGGATCATGGTTAGTGGGGATTGAGAGAGATAAGAATAGAGGTGGGAAAACCAATTAGAATGTTCTTGCAATAATCCAGGGAGAGACACGAGTGGCCTGAGCCAGTGCAGGGGCAGCAGTTAAGGATAAAAGTGACCAAGTCTGGGAGAGATTTATTTAGAAGTCAGAATAAGTAGGTTTTGGTGATTGAATTCGATATGATAGGATAGGTCAGGGTGGAGCTCTCAAGGCTAGTGTCCAAATTCTTGGATTAGACAACTAAGTCGGTGACACGGCTGTATTTGCTGAGATATGAAATGCAGAAGAAGAGATTTGAGGATGGAACTCTGCAAAGTTTGAGTTTGAGACACTTGTGCAATATTCATGAGATACTTGATGCTTAGGAGAGAGACCCTGACTGGTGAGTTGACTGAGATGTGCAGCATCCAGAGAATGATTGAAGCAGAGAGAGTTAGAAGAAGTACCAGGGGGGATGCACAGAGTGAGAAGAAACTCCCAGGGAACATCAGCCCTTAAGTGACAGGCAGAGAAAGAGGAACTTGAAATAACCCTGAGGAAAAAATAGCTGGAGAGGTAGGAGGACAAGCAGGAGAGGGTAGTGCCACCAGAGCCAAGAAGACCGTCCCAAGTACCAGAGTATGTGGACAAGGAGAGTTACCGCTCTTACCTCCAGAGCATTTCCAAACTCCTGCCAGAGAAGTTTCCTAAGTTCTGTCTTGGTCAGCCTCTGACAGTGTCCATCACTCTTCACAAGCTTGTGGAAAACATCAGTGATACTGATGATGCACCTCAGAAGACAGGCATCTTGTTTTGCCAACCAGAGTACACCTGGGATGTGACAAAGAATACACAATCTGTTTCATATTCCTGAGTTGCTACATGTTCTTCTTTCTTAATTTCTTGGAGGCAGATAACACTGCAAAAATCCAACCTATTTGTAATGCCAGATGTTTGGCCAGCTTGAGTAATTTGTGGCATTTGGCATTTTTACTTTATTGTTCATTTCCAGTGATAATGCTCTTATTATAATCCCCAAAAAGAAGAGGGCAGAATAAACAGGCTCCCTTGGTCTTTAGCTCTGAATGCACCACATAGAAGTCATCTGGAATGAAGATAGCATGGCCTTTCCTTCCACATCTGAAGTGTCCTCTGTGGATAGTGCTGATGGGAGCATTCCAGAGGGCTGTCTGTACCAGACTACCTGGCCCAATAAGTAAAGAGCAGGCCTAGAGAATCCTCTCCATGAGATTTGCTTTTTCTTTGCACTTACCCCTGTTATGCTTCATGTCACACTGTAGATGAATTGTTTGTTTCTTACCTTACTCCTTTACAGAGGAGCCTGGGACTTTGTGAGGGCTAGGACTGTGTCCATCATTTTTATATTTTCTTATTTTTTTTTATATATTTTACATTTTTCCTAGTACCTAGAATATAGTAGAAGTTCAGAAATTTTTTGATGGATGGATGCATGAACACATGAATAATTCCTAATTTGAGTGGTATGTTGGGTTAGGTCTGTGGTTCCCAAGGCTTGCTGTACTTTAGCATCACCAGGGGTTCTTTGGAGAAACAGACTCCAGGTCCCACCTCTAGAGATAGTGGTTCAGTAGGTCTGTGGTGGGACCCTGGACTCTGCACTTAAAAGGCTCCTGGCTGATGCTGATGTAGCTTCGAGAACTACTGGCTACCTGACCTCTTTGCAGCTAGAAGATGCTGTGATGGCAAAATTAATAAATTAAGTGATTCAACAAGTATTTGTTTTTGTGCCACTGCAGTGGCATATTCTGGGAAAGTGAGATGAATAAGAAACTGTTCCTTTCCTCAAAGAACTCAAAGCCTAGAGGTGGAGATGTTACAGAGTTAACCAATATAGTGCAATAATGGACACCTAGTGGCTGGAGACTAAGACAAGAAACTTTCTTCAGATATTCTCCTTCTTGAAGATGATAGAAGATTCTGAAAATATTAGCTTTTGAGTGAAGTCCACTAGACTTTTTCTTCTCTCATTTGAATAAGAACATGTCATGGTTGGGAATGTCATAGAACTCGCCAGAAAGACAAAGTTACACAATCTGCATAATCTTATATTGTCTATGTAAGAGTACTAAGAAAGAAGAACAGGTATAAAAATAGAATTTTTTTCTTGAAAGACTTACCTAGGTTTTTAAAGAGAAATGGAGGATATAGGTTGAGAGCTTGTGGAATACTGGTTTGGGGATCCTGGTGCTTATATAGGAGTTTTAATATGCATCCTTTAGCCAGATATCTTTTGCAGACAATGCTTTTGGTGTCTAATGGACTGATTCATTGCCAACCAAACCCCATACTGTTTCTTCTCCAGTGGGCCTTTAATTTCTGTTTCCTTGAATGCCATTCCTCCTGCCTTCTCTTCCTGTCCACACCTTGGCCTCTGAGGGACAGGTGCACCTCACACCCACTGTGAGGCCATAGCACCAGAGCATGCTGATTGATGGTGTGCTGACATGCTCTCAAGAAATACCTGGTGAATCAAGAGTGGCTTCACGTCCTCACAGTAAAATACATCGATTCTTGAGCTGAGCTGTTTTGGTCCTCAATAAGGTCTTTCTCAAGATTTATGATAGCACATCTGATTTGGGTATTTGGACTAAACCTCTAGTTACACGATATGCTTGCTCTCATGTGATGGTGAATAAAACCATAGGTCTGCCTTGCTGCCATCTGACCTGTTCCCCAAGCTGGCAGTTCTTCCTCTCAGGATCCCTCTCTGTCTGTCCATATGCTGTACAAGCATAAGATGCTAGTCCTGTGGTAGAGATCATGCTTTTCTTTTCTTTTTTTAATGTTTTATTTATTTTTGAGAGAGAGAGAGAGACAGCATGAGCAGGGGAGGGTCAGAGAGAGGGAGACACAGAATCTGAAGCAGGCTCCAGGCTCTGAGCTAGCTGTCAGCACAGAGCCTGACATGAGGCTTGAACCCACGAGCATGAGATCATGACCTGAGCCGAAGTCAGACGTTCAACTGACTGAGCCACCCAGGTGCCCCAAGATCATGCTTTTCTAGCAGTGAAATCATGGACCCAGGAGAGGATCTGTGGGTACAGAGTTTTGGTCTTTTGAAATTTCTCTGCTTTTTATAGAATTTCACCAGCCTACTGCCCTTTCTATTTGGTACTATTTATTTCACTATTGTAAGCCCAGAAGGAAGTTTTTTTCCCCATTATTATTAAAGACCATTTTCAATTTCACCAACTTACACATTATTTCTTAGTTTCAAAGGAATTATGTATAGGTGGAGGCGCTCACAGAATCTTTTATGGCAATAAAAATAATTCCCACTCGTCTTTATGGGTGAAATTTGTAGTCTTCTCTTAGAGGTCGCAAGTCCTCTAGTCTTGTTAATGGCTGTAAGGTATTAAACTGTGCTGGAGAAACCTGTAGTAGCATTGTGAAAATGACAAGCTGATAAGAACTATAAAATCAAGTAAAGTGAATATGAGTGAATTTATTTCCTGGAGAGCATGAGAGTTCCTTTTCTGCTACTTACACTGACTTTAAGAACAGTTCCATGAGTAGACACTTTCATATCCATGTCATAGAAGGCAATACTGAGGCCACAAGAGGTGATTGTTTTCCCAAAGAAACATAGTGAATCACAGGCCTGGGTCCCAAATCGTTTTACCTCTAATTTGGTTTGTTTGTTTTTAAGTCTCTTATGTGATTTCTAGGACTGTGTGTAATGAAGACATCTTGAGTTTTTTCCCAAAGTCTGTAACAAAACCACGAAATGTCAATTCTATCCAGTTTCTCCCCTAAATACCTCCAAGGTTGTGGGCAATTAATTTCAGAGAATGCCTTAAGTATGTTACTTATTAAACAAATGGAAAAAAAAAGCTTTGGAAAAGAGGTATTCTGGATATGTGATGCAATAATATTCCACTATTTTTGAATTTGTGTAGGAAACTCTCATGCCCATATTCAGAGGGTCCCCAGACACGGGCTGGAATGTTTTATATCTACTGAAGGAGGAAGAGGGAGGCCTGGTACTCCCCCACCCCCTAAGCCACTCACTTCCTGTGACCTGGGAGGAGCCAGTTGCCCGGTGTGCCTAAGGGGCAGGGGCCTGATGAATGGGCTCCCTACAGCCAGTAGTTGCTGTTGCTGGGTGATTCATTAGCAGTAATACAAATAATTATAATTCTTGCTTTGAAAAACTTTTCTTTGGAGAGGAATTGTCTTTGTGTAAATGTCTTCCCACCCTCTTGGTAAACCAGTCTTTGGCAGCCAGACCTGCTGCTGTGATCTTGGGGCTGATGCATGAGGTTTGCTGACTTCTTTTGAGCTTGGCTTATCTAGTTCCTGGGGTCAGACTCTCTCTTTCTTTCTCATTTTCTTTTTCTTTTTCTTTTTTTAATTTTTTTAACATTTGTTGATTTTTGAAAGACAGAAAGAACAGAGCATGAGCAGGGGAGGGGCAGAGAGAGAGGGCGACAGAATCCAAAGCAGGCTCTGGGCTATGAGCTGTCAGCACAGAGCCCGATGTGGGGCTCGAGCTCACTGACCACAAGATCCTGACCTGAGCAGAAGTCAGACACTCAACCACCTGAGCCACCCAGGCGCCCCTCTCATTTTCTGATTATATCTTTTCTGTCTCCTTTTTGTCTTACCCTCCATTCAACATTTCAATCCCTATTTTTTATCCTTTTCTTTCTGTGCATCATCTTACCTTTGGTGTCTTCCAACCCTCTCCTCCATTGCCACCCCATTTGTTCCAGAATATCCGAAATCTCCATTTTGGTCTTCTCTGTTATCCTCTTGATCAAAACTTTATTATTTCCTATTAGGGAAGATAAAAGTAGAGCACCCTGAGAACTGATATGATGTGTTCTTGTTAGCAGAAGGGAAAGCGACATTTACTGATCATCAGCTCTGTTGCCTCGGGAGATGGAGAGCCTGCTATAGTCACACAGCAGGGATGCTGGGCTTCAACCCTGGTCTGCTTTGTGCCGGGGACTGTGCTTTTCCCACTATACTGCCCATGCCGCTTTCAGAAAGAGGACAATTTCTGACCCAGAGTTCATGGCCAACTGATGTTAGAATAACTTCTGCTGTGACAGCCTTCTGGTGGTGTGGCCATGGCTCCTCAGCAATAAGGGAGGAACTCCCACGAGTGTCCACAGTCATGGCTGAGATGAGAGGAGGCTACCAGGTCATTGTAAGGCATCGAGCCCTCTGTGGGAGGCTGGGGGTGCCTAACCTGCTCTGCCCACTCAGACAACTTACAAAATCTCGGCAGCCAGGTAGGGTGGCCGTCATGTCCTGGTTGTGTCCCTAAGGTATTGTGCAGCTCAAGGAAACATTGTACTGTGGTGTGCTTTAAACTCATCTGGGGGAAAAGCTCTTTACAGATCCCAGTTATTATCCTTAATATGGGGTTCAGCATGAGTAAATGTGAAGCATTTCTGCCATCTGAATGAGGCTCCTTTAAATAGACTTGGGCCAGTAATTAGAGATTTAAGACTTCCTTCAAACTTGTTCACAATTAAGAAGGAGTGTAGCCGAATGAACTGGGGCATGAGGTGGACTCTGAGGTCCTGACATGTTCTTGCTTAGCCCTGCTGAACTTTTCTTGACCAGATAATGGAAAAGAGACATAAAACTCTTGTCCTTTGCATCTCCTTGGAAGAAGATAATAAAGTCATTGACTAAAGAATGGTGATGTTTAACTGGTTTTCCTTATGTATGAGGACCTATTTCTGAAACTGTTAAGGATTTTAAGTAAGACCCAAATCGGTAGAGCATACCGTTTTCTTTCTTGTGATTCAATCATATTAATATAATTATAGATATCAAGGTCATTTTTAAAAGTTTTTAAAAATCTTTATTTTTGAGAGAGAGAGAGAGAGAGAGAGACAGAGTGTGAGTAGGGGAGGGGCAGAGAGAGACACACACACAGAATCAGAAACAGGCTCCAGACTCTGAGCTGTCAGCACAGAGCCTGATGAGGGGCTCAAACACACAAGCCGCGAGATCATGACCTGAGCCAAAGTTGGATGCTCAACCGACTGAGCCACCCAGGAGCCCCCTCAAGGTCATTTTTTTAATGTTTATTTATTTTTGAGAGAGAGAGAGTACAAGTTGGGATGGGGCAGAGAGGGAGACAGAGGTTCCAAAGCGGGTCCCGCACTGACAGCAGCGAGCCTGATATGTGGCTCCAACTCACAAACCTCGAGATCAGGACCCGAGTAGAAGTTGTATGTTTACCCCAAAGTCATTTTTATTTACATATAAATAAGCTATAAATTCTTGATTCTTGAAAAAATTAAAACCTTACGATAAAAATGTAAGACTTCTTTGATGAGTACCATGACTCCTGGTCCCTTTTAGCTCTTCTCAGAGGTAACAACCATTATCTGGTGGACATTTTGCTTTCAGATCTTTCCTTTGCCTTTTCATTTTTTATCGATAGAGGAAATCAAGGAGATGTGTGTATCAGTCTCCACATATTTCCCCCACGGTTTAGTTTTGTCTCCTTAACTGGGTTGAACTACATCTTCTGTTTGGTCTGACTTCACCCTCTCCACTTCACTCCCAAGCCTGGGCAAGGGGTGTGTGTGTTGGTGGGGGGTCGAGAATGGTGAGGAAGAGTCAACTAAAACCTTGGTGGTTGAGAGAAACAACAGCACGACATTTTATTCCAGTTGAGTTAGTAACGTGGTGAGGAAGGCTTCCAGATTCGGTGTTTCAAAACCACTCCATCTCACCTGAGGGAAACCACAACATTCTCTTCTGGCTTTTTGACAATCCCTGGAGCTTTCAGCTTGACACAAGGGGATTAATATTTATTCAGGCTCTCTTCAAAGAATTGAAACATTGCTGATGAAAGAGTCTTTCTGTTGTCTTTTCATCTGCCTCATGCCTCTTGGATGTTCTCATCATGTTCTGCTTTCCCAGAAGCATTGGCTCTGAAATGTTCCCAGTTTCTCATTCAGTCATTTATAAAGGGCAGGGAAACATGTTTGTGGTATTTCCTGGAGGATTCTGGACACCTATGGAAAGATTCTATCTTTGCATTAAATCATTCCATTTCTAATTTTTTTCCTTTTTCCTGAAAATGGTGCCTGGGCAGGGTCCATATTGGGTCTCTGTGGAAAGGACAGTGATGAGGTTGCTACTCTTCCCTGAGTGCTTCCTGAAAAGTTCCCCAGAAATTTTTATCACAGCCCTCTCCTCACCATTCAAGCTTCACTCATGTTTGCTCACATCTGAAATGAGGTTGACTTCATACTCTACGCTCCCTTGGCACAGGCCTTTTCTGTGTGCTTCCCTGCCTCCAAGCCTTTGTTCATGGTGTTCCTTTGGCCTGAAAGGAGCCAGCTGAGTTCCCTGCTAGCTGAATCTGTGTTCTTCGAGGAAACTTCTCTGGAGATTTGGTTGAGTTTGAACTCCCTCTGGCCTCATTTTCTTCTCTGGTGCTCACTCTTCCTGTCACATGGCACTCCTTATTCCTTGAACATGCAAGGCTTACCTGTCTCAGGGCCTTAGTATGTGCTGCTCCCTCCACTGGAATGCTTATCCCCTAGTAACTGTTGCATGGCTCCCTTCCTCACCTTTCTACCTCAATATCTTCTGACCTTCCGGTCTTAAAGGGCAACACTCTTGCTTCCTTGGCCTCTCTCCCTCTTCACCTCACTCTGCTTTTTACTCTCCCTAACATGGATCCCATCTGATGTATTATATAGTTGCTTATTTATTTTCTATTTTCTCTACTAGAATGTAGGCTCCATGAGGGCAAGGACTTGGTCTGTTTTGTTCGCTTCTGTACTCCTAACACAGTAAAACCTTGGATTGTGAGCAACTTGTTCTGCGAATGTTCTGCAAGATGAGTGGGATTGTGGGTGATCATCTCCCAGGCTCAGATTCTCAGTCTCAGGCCATGGTGTTTGGTTGAAATCAATGATGTTTCAAAACGTTGGACATTAGTGTATGTTTTGTCACTTCAGAGCACCTATGGACAGTCCTTTGCTTTTCCATGCAAGAGTGAGCTTGGGAATGCTTTGCTTCATTCTAGGTCAGGCTGCCTGTAGATATAGACCCTTTCCTCTGCTACCTTATTGCCAGTTACATTAAATACAGTAAATGACAAGAATGTATTAATACTGTACTGTAGTCAATGCGTATACTATTGCCCCCGTGCAGAAAAAGGTTGAAAAGAAAGGTGGTAACAAGAAGATGATCACGGTGGAAGTTAGGAAGGAAATCGAGAAGTACAAACAAGGTATGGGAATGGCGGAAATTGCAAGATTTTATTAAGAAGCCTATGTCTGCATCTCATCTTCAGAGGAGGAGAAAAAGGCGGAGGAATCCCTCACTTCAAACGAGATTAGGGAGATGTGTAAAATGTGGGAAACTGCAAAATTTTGTAGGAAAGCACCACCTGAATAAGGCTGTAGCAGTGCAAGTGGTGAATCTGTTTAATGACAATGCAATGTCACATTTCTTTAAATTTTTTTTTAATGTTTTATTTATTTCTAGGAGAGAGAGAGAGAGACAGCGTGAGCAGGGGAGGGTCAGAGAGAGAGGGAGTGACAGACTCTGAAACAGTCTCCAGGCTCTGAGCTGGCAGTCAGCACAGAGCCCGACGCAGGGCTCGAACCCATGAACCGCGAGATCATGACCTAAGCGAAAGTCGGACGCTTAACCGACTAAGCCACCCAGGCGCCCTACAATGTCACATTTCTGCAAAATCCTCAAAATGAGGCAAAAGCAAGTGTCAGGTTCCTTGTTAAAGTTGCACAAAATTCCACTGAGCCAGTAGATAGCAGTGATTCCATTAGTGATCATGAAAGTTGTTCTACACAGTAACTCCTCTCTGTCTCCCTCACACCAGCCACAAAGGTTTTCAAAGGTAAGTGCAGGTTTATTTGTTTATTTTTCTTTGTATTTTGTATTTACTTTATTATTTTGTATTATATTACAGTATTGTAATCATTTTTATATGAATATTTTTGGGCTATGGAATGGGTCATCTGAGTTTTCCTTATTTTTTATGGGGAAATTCGCTTTGGTATATAAGTGCTTTGGATTACAAGCATGATTCTGGAATGAATTATACTCGCAAACCAAGGTTTGTACCTAGAAAATGCCTACCAGGAGGTAGGTGTGCAGCAAGTATTTGTTGAATGAATCAACCAGTGACTCTAACTACCATAATTTTGTCTTAAAAAAGACAAAACTATTAAAAAATAGTTTCTACACCAATTGCCTGTGTCGTGCCCACTAGGCCTGTCCTGAGGCACTTGTAAGAGCTGAATGATGATGCCTTATTTAGGCCTTCATCATTTAACTGCATGTTCTCCAATTGTTTCATGAGCATGTCTTATTTACTCATTTATATTGTACCTATTTGGGTGTAGAAATAAAATTTTACGATTTTTCTTTTTTTAATGACTTAACACTTGAAATGGTATTGGATTCCATTAGTGATTGTTTGTTTGCTTATCCATATGCATAAAAAGACTGAAGGTTGCCAATTGTGGAGCACAGTATGACCAACATCTAACCGTCGCTGATTGGCCAATCAGTGATGGCAACCCTTGGTGGGGTCAAACTGACCCTAAGGACAGAGCGGATTTGGTTATTGGAACCTGCATTTTGGGTCCTCCCCCCCTTTTTAAGTTTATTTGTTTTAAGAGAGAGAGAAAGCACATGAGAAAGGGGCTGAGAGAGAGGGAGAGAGAGAATCCCAAGCAGGCTCCGTACAGTCATCTTGGAGCCCAGTGTGGGGCTGGAACTCACAAACTGCGAGAGCATGACCTGAGTCACAATCAAGAGTCAGACTCTCAACTGACTGAGACACTCAGGCATCCCTCATTTGGGTCCTTTATATGAAATTCATGTCCTGCTTGCACGGGTGTGACATTTCTGGCTGACGTCTCAGTGTCCTTGGATCTTCCTTCCTCCATCTAGATTCTGATCAACATATTCCTGTCATTGGATGGTTGTAAAACCAGAAACCTAAGTTGCTGTTTATAAACCAGTTTATGTCTTTATCTGCTGTTTATCCTATTTGAGAGAAGACCTAGTCTTCCCTTTTAAATGGATTTATTTATTGATAGCCTCTTCAGGTTTGAAAGCTGCTTCTAATAAAACACATAGACCATGAACTAGTAAAATTCTTGAGGGGCAGAAAAATAGAACTAGGAAAAAGGAGAATTCAAATACACCACCCACAGGGTCAGCACAACTGTTCTTCAAGCTTCCTGGCAGCACTTCTCAAAAGAAAATACCATCAGTTATATGGCCCTCATGATCAGAAGTAAAAGAAGTAGCATTTCTTAGAATTGAATTTAAAATTTAACTTTTATTTATTTTTGAGAGACAGAGAGAGACAGAGCATGAGTGGGGGAGGGCCAGAGAGGCAGTCACAGTTGGAAGCAGGCTGTCACCAGACTTAGAGCAGACTGAGCTGTCAGCACACAGCCCAACGCGGAGCTCAAACCCACAAACTGTGAGATCATGACCTGAGCCAAAGTCAGAGGCTTAACCAACTGAGCCACCCAGGCACCCCTAGAATTGAATTAAAAAAATTTTTTTTAATGTTTTTTAATTTATTTCTAGGAGAGAGAGAGAGAGAGAGACAGCGTGAGCAGGGGAGGGTCAGAGAGAGAGGGAGTGACAGACTCTGAAACAGGCTCCAGGCTCTGAGCTGGCAGTCAGCACAGAGCCAGACGCGAGACTCGAACCCATGAACCGCGAGATCATGACCTAAGCGAAAGTCGGATGCTTAACAGACTAAGCCACCCAGGCGCCCCCTAGAATTGAATTTTAAAAGGAATATCTCACACTGGACTATATAAAGGTGGGCACCCCATAATGAATTGGACCAAACTCTCAATGGTGTTTTTGTTTTTTAAAAAAATTTTTAATGTTTATTTATTTTTGAGAGAGACAGAGAGAGACAGAGCCCAAGCCAGGGAAGGGCAGAGAGAGAGGGAGACACAGAGTCCAAAGCAGGCTCCAGACTTCCAGCTATCAGCACAGGGCCCTACATGGGGCTTGAACTCATGACCTATGAGATTGTGACCTGAGATGAAGTTGGAGACTCAACCAAGAGAGTCACCCAGGCTCCTCAACTCTCAACAATATTTTGATAAGAGTGGTGATGAATTTCACATCTATTTCTTGTAGTTTTGACAAAAATTAAGGATGTGAATGGAAGTTGCTATTGATTGGGTCTAAAAAAATTTGAAATATGACTTTATGTAAAATTTTTAAAATGTTTTGTTTCAGAGAGAGAGAGAGACAGACAGACAGACAGACAGACAGCATGAGCAGGGGAGGGTCAGAGAGAGAGAGGGAGACACAGAATCTGAAACAGGCTCCAGGCTCTGAGCTGTCAGCACAGAGCCGGACTTGGGGCTCGAACCCACGAACCGTGAGATCATGTGGTATGTGACTTTAAAGCAACTTAGTGATGAAGGCAGTTCTGAAGCATAGATGATTGGGTCCCTTTGTTTGTGGTCTTCCTGTGATTTATCTCAGGTCAGGGATAGAATTTCAGCTATTGGAGGAGCGGAGATTTAAGCTGGTACACAGTCATCGGTAGACACCATTCCCCCAGCAGGAGTGTCTGCTTGTCTTCCTTGATGAGCACAGTGTGCCGTACTCCCTGGCACTGTGGTGAAGGGTGGGTGTTCATAGTCTTCGAACCCGAGGAGCAGTGTCAGGCATGGTGACATTGGGAGAACGGAGGCAGTCCTCTCACCTGGATAAAAGACTGCGCATCTTTGCACACACATGGACCACAAGGGCAGTCTGTCTTTTAGTTCATAGACTCCTTACTGCATTCTGTGTCATCAATGTCAGATGTGACTGGAAAGTAGCCTGCACTTTGTGTGCATCATCGGCCTGGCGGCAGAACTGTGACATTTAATGATGAGGTGATTCTGATTGGCTTTGGGAAACCAGCCCCGCCCACCCTGTTTTAAGGCCTTGATCAGCTGCCACTATTCGGAGCCAGGGCATCTGCAGTGGGTCTGTCAAAAATCCCTGGCGGCACCCAGGTGCGGTGACTGACTCAGCTCGAGGTCGCCTGGTGGGGAGGCTTGGCTGTAAGGAAGAGGTGGCATTTGTGCAGCTGTTTCCTTTAGACTATTCGTTTTTGACTTGTTTATATTTATGAACCCAGAACCTGCGCATTCGCCCCGAATGTAACAATGAAGTAAGAGCATGATTATCTCGTGCCCAGGGACCAACCTTAGAGGTCTGGAAGGAGCTGAGGCTGGGAGCTCAGAAGGTCTGTGGACTAGCCCTGACCCTGGCAGCTGATGTAAGGCCATTGGCCTGCATGCACCCCTCTTGTGCCATAGAATGAAGAACCCTGTCTCTTCCTTGCAGGGGACACGTAAAGCAGTGGGCCAGGTGCCAATATGATGCAGATGCTTAAACAGAACACAAGAGTACACAAGAAATCTAAAACAGGAAAAGATATTCTCAGACAAGGTGATAAGCCCAGCACAGGCTGTGTGGACTTTTTACCTCTTGGTGAGGAAGTGTTCCAGGTCCAAGACCCATTTTTTTTTTTTTTTTTTAGGTTTACTTATCTTTGAGAGAGAGACAGAGCATGAGCAGCAGAGGGGCAGATAGGGAGACACAGAATCCAAAGAGGGCTGCAGGCTCTGAGCCATTAGCACAGAGCCTGATGCAGGGCTCAAACTCATGAGCAGAAGTCAGATGCCCAACCAACTGAGCCACCCAGGTGCCCACCAAGACCCATTCTTCTGTGGTCAAGTGGGGATCAAAGGACTGTATGCAACAGACTGCCTTTCTCAAAAGGGCTGGAGTGAACTTGGACAAGTCATCTTCCTTCTCTGGGTCTCAGGCAGCCTTTCTGCAGACTATGAGCTGATCTTCTCTTTCTGAAATTCAGGAATCCCTTGAAAGGGATTCCTAACCTGTTTCTGGGACTAGTTGATGAACTTCCTGAGACTTTTTGCAACATTTAAAAAAATGTTTATTTTTTGAGAAAGGGGGTGGAAGGGCAGAGAGAGAGGGAGAGACAAAGGATCTGAAACAGGCTTTGCTCTGAGAGTGGAGTCCGACGTGGGGCTCGAACCCATGAACTGTGAGATCATGACCCGAGCAAGTTGGATGCTTAAGCGATTGAGCCGCCCAGGTGCCCCTAAACATGTTTAACAGTTACAAAAACAGGGGCGTCTGGGTGGCTCAGTCAGTTAAGTGTCCAACTTCATCTCAGGTCATGATCTCACAGTTTGTGGGTTCGAGCCCCATGTCAGGCTCTGTGCTGACAGCTCAGAGCCTGGAACCTGTCCTCGGATTCTATGTCTCCCTCTCTTTCCATCCCTCCCCTGCTCACACTGTCTCTCTCTCTCTCTCTCTCTTTCTTTCTCTCTCAAAAATAAATAAAACATAAAAGAAACACCAAACAGTTACAAAAACAGAAGCACTGAGAGGTTAAGGAACTTGCCCAAGGACACACTAAGTGGCAGACCTTGATTGTAACCTGAGTACAGGCTGACTCCTGAGACCATGTTCTTAACCACTACTCCAACCTTTATTCCTCATTTCCTCATTTCTTAAATACTTATTTTGTGATATAATGAGGAAGAAGCATGGATTTTTATTCAGCCTTACCATAATAACTTGTGGGAGTGATACTCCTTGAGTGGTATCGACACACCTTCAAGTGCTTTGCAGGGCGTTAACTTCCATGGGTTGATCCTCCCATCTTTGATGTCCAAGGATTCAGAAATTCATCATGAAGATGTGCTACTTTCTCAGAGAGGTCTTCTGTGACTCTTCAATTTAAATTAGGACTCCCTGTTGTTGTTTTTCTCATACTGCTTAAGGCAGTTTGTAATTACGCATTGTTTTTTTGTTAATTTTTTAAATGACTCTCTCCTTCAGACTCTATATTCTGTGAGGTCAAGAATTATGTCCGTTTTGTTCATCACTATATACCCTGTAAACATAGTTCAGTAGACAATCAGTTGTTGAATTAATAGATGAACAAAGTGCCTCCCATGGATTTAGTACTAGTCTAGGTCCACTGGGAAATAGTAAACACATATATATTGAATTCTTACTAATGCCAGGCAGTTTGCTGGGCACTTTTATGTATATTAGCTTATTTATTTTTTTAAAACAAATTTTCTGATTGAAGTATAATATGCAAATCGTAAGTGCACACTTGACGAATTATCACAAAGTAGACACTCTCATGTACCACTACCCAAATCCAGAAACAGAACATTAACTAGTGCCTCAGAAATCCCTCTCTTGTTCTTACTCTGTCATCCCCCTCCTCACCAGTGGTACCATTATCCTGTTGTAAACGCAGTCACTTGGTATGAATTCTTTTGTGTCTGGCTTTATTTTCCTCAACATCATACTTATCAAGTTCTTTCACTCTATTTTGTGTGTGGTTATAGTACTTTTTTGAGATACAATTGACATATAATATTATTATAGTTTCAAGTGTGCAACATGGTAGTTCAATACTTGTATATGTTGTGAAATGATTACCACAGTAAGTCTGGTTAATATCCATCATCACATATAGTTAATAACTCTTTTTCCCTGTGATGAGAACTTTTTTCTTTTTTCTTTTTTTTAAGTTTATTTATTTTTTGTGGTGGGAGGAGAGAGAGCGAGAGAGCGCGAGAGCAAGAGAGAGAGAGAGAGAGAGAGTGAGTGTGCTAGCAGGGGAGGGGCAGAGAAGAAAGGGGGAAAGAGGATCCCAAGCAGTTTCTGCACCGTCAGTGCAGAGCTGGATGTGGGCCTCAAACTCATGAACTGTGAGATCATGACCTGAGCTGAAGTCAAGATTTGGATGCTTAACCAACTAAACCACCCAGGTACCCCTGTGATGAGAACTTTTAAGATCTACTCTCTTAGCAACTTTCAAATATACAATACAGTGTTGGTAACCATAGTCACCATGCTGTACATTACTGGTTGCAATTCTGTCAGTCTCCTTGCTGTATCCTTTAAATGTGGTCCTTTATATGAATATAGAACAAATCATTGCTTCATTCTCAGTTGATGGACATTTGAGTTATCTTTTTTGGGGGCTGTTACAAGCAGTACTGCTATGAATATTTTTGAACATGTCTTTTGGTGTGTTTCTGTTGGGTTACATACCTGGGGTGGAATTACTCGTGATAGGGTTGTATATATTCAGTTTTAGTAGATATTGCCCTACAGTTCTCCCAATGACTAGTTTATCAACTTATGCTCCTGCTACCAGAGTGAGAGTTCTAGTTGCTCTATCTCTTTGCAAACACTTGATATTATCACTTTTTAATTTCAGACATTTGGTAGATATGAGTTGTTCTCAGTGTGGCTTAATTGGCTCTTATCTGATATCCAGTAAGGTTGGATGCCTTTTCACTGCCTCTTTTGATGTCCTCTTTTTTGAAGTGCCTTTTCATGTCTTTTACTTTTTTTTTTTTTAGAAGGCTTAGAAGGTTGTCTTTTACTCATTGACCTATAGGCATTCTTTGTATATTCCATATTCTGGATACTAGCTCTGGATTTTTGTTTTCTTTTTTTAAAAAATTCTTTACAATAGCCCTGTGAATTACTAAAATGACAATACTGAGGTTAGAGGGGTTAAGTCACTTGCTGATGGACGTGTTGGGTATTAGAATATAAGAATTATTCTTTCTCTCTAGTGACTTATAACCTATTACATATATAACCTATTTCTCTCTCTTGACTTATAACCTATTTAGCTGGGGAAATAACACTCAGAGAGCAATTAGTGAGTAATATTAGTCAGTAAGTATTAAAGTATTAGTGTGGGTGGTATAGGCTATGAATGATATAGTAGTTAAAGGATCAGCGTGAGCTTCCTGGTAGAGGTAGGATTTAGTCTAGGATGTTAAGGACAGGTATAATTGAGGAAGTAGAGGAAATGAAAACACATTTCAGGGAAGGTGAACCACAGAAGAAGAAGTAGGCAGGGAAATGGATGAAATAATGTGACTAACACCTTGCCTTTGAGTAATGCTTTGCAGAACTTTACAGTTGTCTTATGCAAGACTACATCCTTCATGAGGGCAGGAACCATGCCTGTTCCACTGACCAGAGCATGTTCAGTACTCACCATAATGCCCAGCACATAGCAAGTGTTTAATAAATATGTTTAAATGAAATGAAAGAATGCACTCAATCCCAACAATGTTCCTTTCAACTTAGTAAAATAGAATTTAAATGATCAAGGTGAAGATTTAAATTAGATGACCGACCTGATGTCCTCAGCAGGATTTATAAAGAAATTAGTGATAAATTATAATTGGAGGGAAAGATTATAGAGTTTGATCAGTTGAGACTTGATGTGGCACAGAGGAAAGTGTGAGGCATCACTGAGAGGTCTTGAACAGAGAGAGATGAGATGAAAACAATGTTTTGCAAAATTCATAAGTGATTAAATGAGGGATGGACTGGGAGCAGGGGCTCAGCAAAGAGGCTGTTGTAAGGATTATCAGGATTTTCTTACTTAATCAACAAACACTTTTTTTTAAAGTTTATTTATTTATTTTGAGAGACAGAACAAGCAAGCACATGAGTGGGGGGAAGGGGAGGCAGAGAATGAAGAGAGAGGGAATCCCAAGCAGTCTCTTTGCACGAGCCTGATGATGCCGGGGCTCGATCTCATGAACTGTGAGATCGTGACCTGAGCCGAAATCAAGGGTCAGGCACTTACGTGACTGAGCCACCCAGGTGCCCCTCAACAAACACTTATTGAAGTCATACTACACATTTGGTGCAAAGCTCCATGCTAATGAAGGATAGAAATATGTGCAAATCATGAACCTTGCCATCAAAGAGCTTACAGTCTGAGAGGAGAGCTAAGAGAAGCACACCAATAATTGTAATTCATGGAAGGAAATCTGAAAAAGAGGCACAAGTAAAGACTATGGAGTTGGGAGAGGACGACATCCATTTTGCTCGGCATCAGGGAAGGTTCAAGTAGTCTTCTGTGGCAGCACTTCTACCTGCCTCTGCCTTCCTGTTCCCTTGTCCCTCTCTATCATGCTACCTTGCTTTATTCTCTGGAATTATCTTGTTTATTTATGGTTGTACTTGTCTGCTGTTTGTCTCTACCCTCCCTTAGTAGAATGCAAGCTCCAAGATAGAGAGTATCTACTTGTCATTTATAAATTCTTCACCCAGTGTTTGGTACTAACATAAATCTTGTAATAAAAATTTTGGAATGAATGAATGAAGTGGCATTGAAGTTGGATTCCATAGGATGGGTAGGATTTGGACATTCAGTAAAAGGGGAGGGAGGGACATTATTTTAGATGGAGGGTATTTGAAGTCCTATAGGGAGTAGAGAATGGAAGATGGATCTGGGAGTAGAGAATTGGTTTAAGGAAGACTATGGAAATACTGTAGAGAATTAGATATGGAAAATAAGAGCAATAAGGTAAATGATGATTCCAAAGTTTGTGTCTTTGTTTTTTTTTTAAATTTTTTTAAAAAATATTTTATTTCTGAGAGAGAGAGAGAGAGAGAGAGAATCTGAAACAGGCTCCAGGCTCTGAACTAGCTCTCAGGACAGAGCCTGACACGGGGCTGGAACCCACGAACCGTGAGATCATGACCTGAGCTGAAGTCGGACGCTTAACTGATTGAGCCACCAGGTGCCCCTAAAGTTTGTGTCTTTGAAGCCTAATAGAATGGGGATAGAGAGAAGGACAGAATGAGGGAAACTGAGAAGACAAGCCAATTTAATAGGGACTGGTTGGCAGTCTCAGGGGTCATATCTTGTGAGCAGTTGCATAAACTGGATTGAAGTGCACAGTCAAATCTGAACAAGGTGAGTTGAAACACCACGGTGGAAGAGACACCAGTAACTGGGCCAAGCAGAGGTTCTCAGAGGGAGAAAGTCCAGAAAAAAAGCACCCTTGGAAATAACCTACAGTCTTGGGAATTGGCTGGGAAGAACCCACAGGAGGTGGGAAAGGACTGGGGAAGTGAGAGGCGGTTATCAGTAGGAACTGCCGCAAGAGATCTGAAAACACAGAGGTTAGAGATCTCTAGGCTTGTCGGATGGGGGCGCAATGCCCTCTTCAGAGGAAGAATTTTTATTGGATGGTGGAAAAATGTTGCTTTGTATTAGGGTTAGAACAGAGGGCAGAGGTGCCTGGGTGGCTCAGTTGGTTAAGTGTCTGACTTCAGCTCAGGTCATGATCTCACGGTTCGTGCGTCGAGCCCCTCATCGGGCTCTGTGCTGATGGCTAGCTCAGAGCCTGGAGCCTGCTTCTGATTCTGTGTCTCCCTCTCTCTCTGTCCCTCCCGTGGTTGTACTCTCTCTCTCTAAAAATAAATAAACATAAAAAAAAAAAAGAACAGAGGGCAGAGAGAGGGAGAGAAAAATTGGATGGTTGCTAGAATGTGAAGAGAATGTTTAATTTTTTATTTTTTATAATGTTTAAATTATTTATTTTTTGACTCTTTTATTATAAAATAAATCAAGTATATTCAGCATGGAAAATATAGAAATTTAGAAGAAAGGGGAAAAATCACTTGTAATTCTGTCACCAAGAGATGAACATTGTAGATACTTAGGTGTATTTTCTCTCCATCATACATATTGTCGATATCCTGCTGTAAGCACAGATGGTATCATCTTTTTCCATATAATGGATTTTCCATATGATGCAGACACTTCATGAATGCACATTTTAGAGAATAATACACATCAGGGGTGCCTGGGTGGCTCAGTCGGTTAAGTGTCTGCCTTCGCTCAGGTCATCATTTTGCGGTCTGGGAGTTCAAGCCCCACATAGGGCTCTGTGCTGATAGCCCAGAGCCTGGAGCCTGCTTTGTATTCTGTGTCTCCCTCTCTCTCTGTCCCTCCCCTGCTCAAACCTGGTCTCTCAAAAATGAATAAATGTTAAAAAAAGGGATATTTTTTTAACACCAAAGTGATATTTTTAAACATTTAATGTATATTTGATGCTTTTTATAAGCTATTAAAAAGTTGATTTTATGGCTTTTCATTACAAAAATAATGATGTGAACATCTTGAAGAAAAATTTTCTTCTATTTTACATTATTTCTTGAGACTAGAGTTAAAGGTTATAATTAGTTATTAAAAATAGCACTTATTTTTGTGATTGCAAATGTATTGCATTTTCATTGTAGAAAATTTGGAAAATGAAGAAAATCTTAAATCAGGAAATAAACATCATTACAGTTGCCCTAATTAGAAATAACTACTGTTAAGATTTTGGTCTCATAGTTTGCCTATATCTTTATCTTTTAGTGCAATCATACTCCATATACAATTTTATAGTTATGCAAAGCTTAGTATTTTATGAATCCTTCCTCAGTTAAAGAAAGTCTTACCTCATAATTTCTAATGATTTTCAGCCTTCCACAGTATCCAGTAACCATAATTTAGTTAACCATTCCTGTCATGATGGACATTTAGGTTATTTCTGTTTATTCTGTCTTTAATACACTATGACTAATATCTTTGTAGATAAATTTAAAAATTTTTTTAATGTTTATTTATTATTGAGACAGAGAGAAACAGAGCATTGAGTGGGGGAGGGGCAGAGAAAGAGAAGATGACACAGAATCCAAAGCACGATCCAGGCTCCACCAGGCTCTGAGCTGTCAGCACAGAGCCCAATGCGGGGCTCGAACCCACAAACTGTAAGATCATGACCTGAGCTGAAGTTGGACGCTTAACTGACTGAGCCACCCAGGTGCCCCGTAGATGAATTTTTTTATACACATCCCTGATTATTTCCTTATATAGCCATCTGAGAAATCTTTAATAATATTTTTGTGCATATTATTGAATTACCATCTGGAAAGTTTTTCTCACTGATACGTCTATCATTTGTATATCAGAGTTTCTGTGTCTCTACACTCAAATCACTGTGTGGTTGTTAAAAACAAATAACATTTAATAACTTGACAAGTGAAAAAACTATTTTTAATTTGCATTTCCTTAAAGTCTAGTGAGGATTTGATGTATTCATTGGTCATCTGTATAGCTTCTTTTGTTATTTATACCCTTTGTCATTTTTGTGGTTCCTGATATATTTTGCCTGTTCCTCATGAAAAAAGCTGGTTAATTTAAGCTCTAGTATATATTTTTCTTTTTTGTGAGTTGTCTCATGTCTCTTGGTCATTAAAGAGAATACATATTTTTTTCTTTTTTTAAATAGGGATATTCATTCATGTTCAAAGGTAGAATGAAGGGAGCTGAAAATGTTGGAGGGGGAAGAAATATAAAAGAATTTTAAGTTCTTGGGGCACCTGGGTGGCTCAGTCGGCTAAGCGTCCTACTTTGGCTCAGGTCATGATCACACGGTTCATGGGTTCGAGCCCCGCATCAGGCTCTGTGTTGACAACTAGCTCAGAGCCTGAAGCCTGTTTCAGATTCTGTGTCTCCCTCTCTCTCTGACCCTCCCCTGCTCATGCTGCCTCTCTCTCTCTCTCTCTCTCTCTCTCAGAAATAAATAAAACATTTAAAAAAAAAGAATTTTAAGTTCTTGAAGAGGTGTGAGATGAAGTAGAAGAATATTAAACCTCAAAGTAGGATGCAACAGGAGATGGGGCATTTTGGCTTCAGGAAACATTATGTGATATCTATTTTATTCCTTTCCTGGGTCATTACTAAGCTCTGAGACATCACCCTTTAATTACAGTCTTTTAAAATAACCACAAATTACCTAAGATTATTTTTGTTTCTGCCAGTGTCTCCAGGGCTAGATGGAACATGAAGGGGAAAAAAAAAAGAACCAACAAAAGATATTGATCACAAGGTTATTTATTTGCTAATTTTGATACAATGCTGTCAGCAAACCACATGGGTAAACATTTCATAGACTTAGTGGATCATAGGTTTTAAGAGGTTCTTATGGAGTCAAGCATCTGTTAGATTTGTATACTCTCTCCTTGATAATTATTCTGATTGCGTATTTGAGCCAGAAACTCTGAAAATGCTATGTAAGGAGTGGGTTTTAATAGAAGTTTGCTGAATCAGTGAATCTATGGCATAGATTTAGTTGCACTTGGACATTAACAAAGAGTCACGAATCTACTCTGAATGGGGGCTAGAAAAATTATTTTAAGTAATGGCAATGTCTGAGATTATCTTGAAGGATAAAGTTTTAGGACAAACTTGAAATCTGTTAGGAAATATGAAGCAGAATAATCTGCATCTATGAATTAGTGATATTTTATGATTATAAGGTGGTATTGCAGAGTTTTGGGCTCACTATTGCCACATTATAAAAAGCCAGTGAATCCATTGAAGAAATCAGCATCTGTTAAAGGTATGAAAGGAATTTTTCTATTTTTAGTGACAGGTAAGTTGCAATAAATTGTATCATGAGAAAATCCATTTTGGTACTCGAAAGTAGCATCATATGGTAGCATGTGTGGTGTGGTATTTCTTGGTGGCAGCTCCCGCTGCTGAAGACTTTCTTATTTGCACTTGTAGAAACCTAGGAAGGGAATTTAAAGGATTGTTAATCTGCATCTGAATGTGTGCATGTGAACACGGAGGGTGGTTGGGAGGGAAGAAGCCTGGGACATGTTGAGATTCATGAAGTTCCTTGGAACTTCACCTGCAATCATGATAATGATTTATTGCTTTTTGGTGCTTGCCTCCCTTTGCAGTGCTGGGTTCTCTCCCTGACGGTGGTCCTGCTTAACTTCTGAGGCCTGAGGGGCTGGTGTTTGCTGTGCATCAGCAGGATCTGCACCAGCCAGATGTTCCCTGGTGGAACGTAATGCTTGGCAGTCACTGAAGAAGACCGGATGATCTGGACTTGATGCTCTGGCTGACCGAGCTTGATTTTGCTGCCCTGCTTGGGTCATATCCATCTGCTGCAGTAGCTTTTCTTGCAGGTACTGGTACAGAGGACTAGCATAGACTGCACCCCGCTCCACAAAATGGGGCTCTTGGTCCATATGGATCTTCTCTTCAAGGCCTGACTGGGGGACTGAGGCATCATATCCTTTCTTGGCTGGATTTTGCTGGTCATTGGCTTCTCCTGCCAACTCTTGGGGGATTTCATCCTCCTCCAATGTTGCAGGTTCCTCTCTTTCAAGTTGTGTCGTGGGGGAGGCTGGATTGTCCTGACCCAGACTTTTTACTCGAGCCTCCTGGGTCTCTGGTGCTCCGTCTTCCTCTCCTTTAGTACTTGGGCCCTGGACCTTTAGTGTTTTACTGCTGTCTTCCTTTGCAGGGAGCTGCCTTACAGAAAGCTGGTCAGGGAAGCCTACATCCAGGGTACCTGGGTTGTCTGTCTCCAGCAACTTTCTGTTTTCACCACTTGCTGTGGACTCCTGTGCTTCTGGATGTCCATCGGGATGCACAGCTGGACTTGGGCCTTTGGTCCCTGAGTCCTGACTCCTGTGTTCTTCTCTGGAAGCCCATTCCAGTTCCTCAGTGAGCTGCTTATTCCCTCCCACTGCCGGCACCATGGCTTCCTGACTTCTTCTTTCCCCATCCAGTGCTACTTGTTTCCCAGTGTCTGGGTTATTATTGTGACTTCTTTCCACAGACTCTCTGAGAGGGTCCACTTGACTCTGGGCATCCTCTTGCACAGGCAAGTCAGTGGTCTCTGAGCTGCTGTCACCATCCTCTGGAGCCAGGCTATTGGGAGTTTTGGGAGAACTCTCATTATTCTGTGCGAGCGTGGCCTCGGGATCCTTTCCTTGGTAACCATCATCCTCCTTTGCTGGCTTGTCATGTGTCCTGGTGACCCTCTTATTTTCTTCTCCAGACTGGTTCTTGAGTGGTTCCAATTCTTGTATTTCTTTCGCTCCTGGTGTCCCTTCTGCTACAGTGACATTTTTGGTGCTCATGAGTGCTTCTGCTATGTCTTTCTCAGCATATGTTGCCTCATCTGGAGTGACTGCTCGTTCAGTTTCAGTACGATTCTTATTTCCTCCTTGCGAGTGTAACCCTTTCATCTTAGAACCTTCTTCCAACCTTTCTTTTGATGACTCTTGAAGTTCCTGATACTTTTCATCCTGTGGTTGTTCTTCCAGAGTTGGTAGCTGAATTTTTCTCTCATTTTGTTTCTCCCCTGCTGTTCCATGGGCCTCAGAGCCTCTCCTCTCTTTCCTTACGGCTCTAACCTCAGGTGTTTCTGAAATATTTCTGCTATTCCCTTGGAAAGGCAGGTTCTTTGTTTCACGTTCTCTTTCTTGTGCTGGTGGTTCCTGGGTCTCAGATGTTCTGGGTTCAGCTGGATTCTTTGGCTCAGGTGGTGTCCCATCAGCATCCTCTCCTGGTTCTTGAGTCTCAGATGCTCTATCAGCATCCTCAGGCTCGGCTGCTTCCTCTGTCTGCAAGGGTTTCTGGGCAGCCACTTGTCCTGGCAGCCCAGCGTGCTCTGAGCTGGACTCGTCTTTTCCTGTCAGCAACAGTTCTTGTGTTTCAGAATGTTCCTTAATGCCCTTTTCTGCTGCAACTTCCTGACCTTTGGAAGGCCTGGGTGTTTTTTCTGGTAGATCACTTCGGGTTCTCAGGTTCCCTTTCTGTTCTTGATCTCTTGTCTTAGTGCCACTTTGCTCCCTGACTGGTTTATCTCCCTCCCTGGGACTGTCCTCATCCTGTCCCTTCCCCTTTGGGGGACCGCCGAGCTGTTCTGATCCTGCTCTTGGCTTATCTCTCTCAAGTTGAGCCCCACTGTCTCCTGGAGCTGGTACATCTTGGGCTGTTTCCTGGCTCTGTTGATCTTTCTCCAGGTGTTGGTTCTTAGAGTCATTGTGCTCAGATGCTTCTACTAGCAGCTTGTAAGTCTTGGTGTTTCCCTGTGGGTCAACCCCATTGTGTCCCCTTTCCTTAGGGCTGAGCTGAGCTGATAATGCCATTCCTGAAGGAGGTACCACGCTGTCTTGAGTTGGTGGAGTGTGCTCTGTCCACTGGCCAGGACCACTGGTCACCTGAAGATCCATACCACTTGGCTTCTCCTCTGGTTTAGACACTTGTCTGGATTCTGATTTTAGTAATGATTGTATATCAAGGTAACAGAGGTTCAACAAGTTGAAGATTGCAAGAACAAATTCATCAAAACTGATGGTGCTATTGCTATGGGTATCCAGAAGGTTCAAGTTTCTCTCCACAGCAAGAATGGCATGTGGCTGCATGAAAACACAATGAGGAATCAGCCTATTTATATGTGGTCAAGTGCCTGGAGTCTGAATATCTCCCAAGAATCCTTTTTTTAATTGAAAAAATTTTTTTGACTATTTATTCATCTTTGAGAGATAGAGCGTGAGTGGCAGAGGGGCAGAGAGAGAGGGAGACACAGAATCCGAAGCAGGCTCTAGGCTTTGAGCTATCAGCACAGAACCTGATGTGGGGCTCGAATTCACTGACCCTGAGATCATGACCTGACCAGAAGTCAGACACTCAATTGAACCACCCAGGCACCCCTTCTTCTTCTTCTTCTTCTTCTTCTTCTTTTTAAAGCTTCTTCCTTAGGAACTAGTGACATTTCCCCAAACAGTAAGAATTTGTTAATTCTGGGTCAGAGAGCTATGCTAAGAAAGAGGGTTTTTTTTTTCATGTTTATTCATTTTGGGGGGGAGGGGCAGAGAGAGAAGGATGCGTATCTGAAGCCTGCTCTGAGCTGGCAGCAGAGAACCAAATGTGGAGTCGAACTCATGGAACTGTGAGATCACAACTTGAGCTGAAGTCGGAAGTTTAACTGCCTGAGCCACTCAGGCGTCCCTAGGAAGGAGCTTTTACATCACTGTGAGTTGCATGTATACTGGCTCATGACTCCTCTCAGAACCTACTTTCCTGACGCATAGTCCCAGTGAGGAAAACCTCACTTTCCTCTCTAAGATCGATTAAGCAATTGCAGAGAATAGGGAGTTGAGACTGAAAAAAAGTTGTTCAAAATCAGTGAGTACAGAGAGCTGGTAGCCAAGTGCAAAGCAGGCAGGGGTCACTGAAGTTCAGCTTGCATTAGATTATGCAGAAAGGGTAACTGGGGGAGAATTTGCGCAGCTCCATGAACTCCTCACCTGAAGAACATCCCCAAACTCGCCCTGGATGAGCCGTTTCAGCTCTGTACAGGTCAGCGTTGCCTCATCACCAGCCTCCCGGGCATACTTGTGGAATGTCTCAATTACACAGAGGACATCTCTCAGGAGCCGAGACATCTTTCCCAACTCAGGAGACTGTGAGAAAGAACAAACAAAGCTCATTTCCTAGGATCAGTCTTTCAGGAACGCGATGCCAAGGCCGTTCTTTTTCCTGCCCCTCCCTCTACTCCACTGGCGTCATCTGCTCTTTTCTGGATCTTAAGATACGGCATCTGAATTTCAGTGATTTAATTTTTTACTGGATAGTGTAATGAAATCAGATCTGGCACAAGTATGTATTAGAAGCAACACTGCACCCCACGTTGCAGAAGACAGCGACACTCATGTGTTCAGAGAAAGCTTTTTTGCAGAAGGAAGTGGAAAAAGAACGTAAATGTAAGTACTGAAATGCACAAATGAAGCCAACAGAGTGGGACCAATCCTTCTAGCCTTTTCTGAGATCGTTCACTGTTTTCTTCCTACCCTGGCTCAGTCTAACTCCTCTGTTTAGGAAAGCATAATTTTATTTATTTATTTAATGTTTATTTTTGAGAGACCGAGCATGAGCAGGGGACCACCTGAGAAAGAGAGACAGAGGGAGACACAGAATCCGAAGCAGGCTCCAAGCTCTGAGCTGTCAGCACAGAGCCCAATGGGGAGCTCATAAACCCCAAGATCATGACCTGAGCCAAAGTTGGATGCTTAACCGACTGAGCCACCCAGCTTCCCTGGGAAAGCATGACTTTTAAAGTTAGTAAGACTTATAGAGAAAAGAGAAGTGATGCCAAGAAAATCAACCCCTGTATATACGCAGGCTGAAGCAACATATTCACAGAATCCGAAGCAGGCTCCAAGCTCTGAGCTGTCAGCACAGAGCCCAATGGGGAGCTCATAAACCCCAAGATCATGACCTGAGCCAAAGTTGGATGCTTAACCGACTGAGCCACCCAGCTTCCCTGGGAAAGCATGACTTTTAAAGTTAGTAAGACTTCTAGAGAAAAGAGAAGTGATGCCAAGAAAATCAACCCCTGTATATATGCAGGCTGAAGCAACATATTTTTACCAAGAAGACATGGCTCAGTGAACTCACCGGTAAAACAAATAGAATACTGACCCCTCAGCATTACCCATCATTTAAATGACTCTGTATTTTCATTTTAGTAGAGCTCTGAGTCCAATGTCTTATTAAAAAGTATTCATGCCTATGTCATACAGTTTATATTTTTTAAAAAAGACAACGTTCAAAGAAGTTCCATAAGCAAAGAATCATGTTGGGGGCTGGAGCTCCCAGTTTAGTGGGATTAATAGTGGTCAAATTAGACTTGGGCTATAATCTCCTCTGGAATCCTTACACTATCTCACAGATAAGCAGAGCAGCAGCTGAGATCCAAGCTCAAGCATATGGTCTATGAGACTTACCTTGTTCACGAATGAGAGCAAGTAGAATAAAATGAGCAGCGGGCTATGAGCTGACAGCAGGCACTGAAACCTTTTATTGAGTCCCTAATTGCACAGTTAGGAAGGAGACACCCTCCGGGTCTAATGCCCTGATTTCATCACCACCAAACCCAGTCTTCCCTCCTTGTATACTGTCAGCTTCTCTTATTTTTATTTCCTTCTTTAAGCAGCTTCAGTTAAGTCTTGGCTTCAGATTCATCCAAAGGAAAGAGAGAGGATTGTTTGTTTCATTTACCCACTTTTTCAGGTTATAGTTTTGAGGTATCTTCAGGGTGGTGCTGGCTTTTTTTTTTTTTTTAACCTAAGAACACAATTACATTTCTGTTTGACAAATCATAGGGCTGGCAGGGGCCTCAGAAGTCATCTGATCCCTCCCTCTGCCCACAGGATGGACTGTATTTGACCCAGCCTGGACAGATGGGTGTCAATCATGTGTTTAAAAATAGAGGCCCTATTGAGCCATGTGACAAGAGTGGAGACACCAGTTGTTGCAGGTATTTCGATGCTTTGCTCTCCTTGCCCAGAGGCAGAGTTAGAAAAAAAAAAAATCTTGCTGGGTGTGCAGAACTTTGCTTACCTAGGATGTGCTATTTTAAAAAAGTGATTGATATCTGCTCTTTAAAGGTGCTTTTATATCCAAGGAGCTTAGAAATGGGCATCTATATTCCTGTGTTCTTTCTGTAAAGGGGAAAGGGAAACCTAGAAACCACCAATCTGAGGACACGTGGGAAAGACCTGAGATGCTAAACTGGCAAATATTTTTATTACCTTCTAGATCTGGGTCCCTCTTCACAGAGAATATTTAACAGCAGAATTAGATTTAGTTGTTTTATTAGATATTTAAAAAGAGAACAGAATTTGTTTTAAAACATTCTTGCCTGGTTTTTTTTTTTTAATGTTTTATTTTTGAGAGAGAGAGAGAGAGAGACAGTGTGAGCAGGGGAGGGTCAGAGAGAGAGGGAGATACAGAATCTGAAACAGGCTCCAAGCTCTGAGCTGGCTGTCAGTACAGAGCCTGACCCGGGGCTCGAACCCATGAACCATGAGATCATGACCTGAGCCGAAGTTGGACGCTTAACCAACTAAGCCACCCAGGCACCCCAATTCTTGCTTGTTTGTAAAAGGATGTAAGAAACAGACCAATGAGGGGCACCTGGGTGGCTCAGTCAGTTAAGTGTCTGACTCTTGATTTCAGCTCAGGTCATGACCTCATGGTTTATGGGTTCAAGCTCCACAAAGACTCTGCACTGTCAGTGCTTGGAATTCTTTCTCTCTCCCTCTCTCTCTGCCCCTTCTCCACTTGTGCTCTCTCTCTCTTTCAAAATAAAAAAAAAGAAAAAGAAACAGAGCAATGAAAACAGCATAAAAGGCAGAGACCAAGAGAACGGAGGGGTAGAGATGAGGGTAATTTTACAAGAAGACTGGCTAAGGGCAGCATCTATATTGAGCAAAACCTTGTTCTGATCTTTCTGATAATCAAAGCAGGCACAAGGGAACTGAATATTAGGGGGGGTGGGGAATCCATGTTGATAGTTCTGGCCTGTAAAAAAAATTTTCTCAGAATTTTCCTAAAAGGTAGAAGCCTTGTCCTGAGAATTGAAGTTGGCATGTGAAGGTCATGAGTACCAGCTATTTCTCAGCCACCATGTGAGGTACTGGGGTGTTTAAAGTTGAGTAAGTTCTTAGAGTGTATTATGCTAAGTGAAATTAGTCAGAGAAAGACAAATATCAGGTGACTTCACTCGTGTGATGAAATTTAAGATACAAAACAGATGAAGATATGGGAAGAGAAGCAAAAGTAATATAAAACAGGGAAGTGGACAAAACATAAGAGACTCTTAAATACAGAGAACAAACTGAGGGTTGCTGGACGGATTGTGGGTCGAGGGATGAGCTAAACGGATGAGGGGCATTAAGGAGGACACATGTTGGGATGAGCACTGGGTGTTACATGTAGGGGATGAATCAATGGATTTTGCTCCTGAAATCGTTACTGCATTGTATGCTAACTAATTTGGATGTAAACTTAAAAAAAAAAAAAAAAACTAAAAAAGAAAAGAAAAGATAGAAACGAGAATCCGGTTAGCTTCATTTAATTCAAACATTAAAGAAATTTGCAAAACTATAAAGCAATGCCATTCTTTCTAATATTTTTATTTGGAAAAATAGTTATTTTTCATTAAAAAAGAAATTGAAGCAAAAATGAAATAATAAATATAGAAAATATTATAGTTTAATAAAATATGTTCCCTTTATTTTGACTGATGAAAAATTGGGTATTCAGGTAAACCAAACAATCTGTATAGTGGGCAATTGCAAAAATTCTTTTATCATTCTAGAATGTCCAAAGAAATAAAATATGAAAAATCACTGCTAGAAAAATAAAAAACATAAAGTTGAGTACCTTCTGTCTCCCTGCCCTGGAGGTCACAGGCCAGTCTCAAGAGAAATGGATGAAGGAAACGTCATATCTTCAAGGCTGGATTGGAAAGAAAGACTTAGAGTAGACCTAATGGTTGTTTTCAAATATTTGAAAGGTTTTCATAGGGATGAGGAATGAAGTGGTAAGAGAAAGGAACTTACATTCATTGAATACTTATGATATGTCAGGTACTCTACACTGCTGTCTCACTTAAATTCTCATACACCTTTTAGGTAGTTATCTTCTTTTAGTCGATAAGGAAGTTAAGGCCCTGAGCTGTTAAGTAACTTGCCTCCGCCCAGGTGCCCAGTAAATAGCAAGCCCAGATTTAGAATGGAAATGCCTCAAGAATGTATCTCTGAGCTCATGGTATCTCCACTATCTTGAGTTCCTTATTCTGTGTAATGCCAGAGAATAGAGCTAGAATCAATGACATTTTCTAAAAAGAAGTCTTTAGTTTTATTAAGATCTCTATTAGGAGCAGTATTGTCTGACAATGATACACACTGCTCCTAAGGTAGTGAGATCCCTGTCACTGGCACTGTCAAATAGAGGCTGAATCACAGTCTCTAGGTTATGGGAGAGTCCTGCCACAGCAGGAGGAAAGACTAGAGTGGCGTACAGTGAAGGGCACAGAACTCTTTCAACCCTAAATGTCTATCTATGTTTTTAGGTTATAGTTTCTTTCTTTTTTTTTTTTTTTTTTTTTACAAATAGTTTATTGTCAAATTAGTTTCCATATAACACTCAGTGCTCATCCCCACAAGTATTTAGGTTATAGTTTCTATTTAGAAGGTCAAGTTTGGATTTTGAACAATGTAAGGACTGGCTCCCTAGCCTTTTTATAGACATTCCTATTTTTTCAGCACTTTTTCAGACCATTTAATTAATATTCCTACTCCTGGGTGGGTAGTGACTCAGGGGACGGCAGAAGCAGGAGAAAGATGGGAGGAGAACAGTAATAACAATTTTTGGTTTAAAAAAATTATTTAAACCACTATACAATAGAGCACAAACAATTCTATTAGCAAAGAAAAGACCGAGGCTGCCCTTTCTTTTTCCAAAAAGATGTCTCTCATGGTCCCTCTATGATCTCCTCTCCCTTCTAATTTTGTATAGGGATAGTGAACAAAGGGAGAGAGAGAGACAGGAGTGAAAAGAAATTGATTAATAAAGAACTGTTTCAGAGCCTCCTACTTTTTGGGACACCTGGGTGGCTCAGTCGGTTGAGCCTCTGACTCTTGGTTTAGGCTCAAGTAGTGATCTTGTGGTTTGTGAGTTCAAGCAGAATCCCAAGCAGGCTCTGCTCTGCAATGACAGTGCAGAGCCTGCTTGGGATTCTCTCTCTCACTCCCCCGCTGCCCCTCCCCACCTCTCTCTCAAAATAAACTTAAAACAAACCCATTTGCTTTTATTTTAGTGTTTTTTATTTATTTTTGAGAGAGAGACAGACAGACAGACAAAATGCAAGCAGGGGAGGAACAGAGAGAGAGGAGACACAGGATCTGAAGCAGGCTCCAGGCTCTGAGCTGTCAGCACAGAGCCAGATGCGGGGCTCAAACTCAAGAACCGCGAGATCATGACCTGAGCCAAAGTCAGACACTTAACTCGCTGAGCCACCCAGGTGCCCCTAGCCAATTACTTTTCAAGGTCACAACTAAAGTCTTCAACGAAAGCTCCAAATGAAATTCTATGGTGCGCCTGGGTGGCTCAGTTGAGCATCTGACCGGCTCAGGTCATGATCTCACAGTTAGTGTGTTCAAGTTCCATGTCAGTCTCTGTGCTGACAGCTCAGAGCTTGGAGCCTGCTTTGGATTCTGTGTCTCCCTCTCTCTCTGCCCTCCCCTGCTCGTGCTCTGTCTCTCTTTCTGTTTTCTCTTTGAGAAAAATAAACATTAAAAAAAACTACAAAAAAAACAAAACAAAACTTTGATGGCCACGTTGGAAAAGATGGCAAATAAAGCAAGTGTTAATGATTCTCTGTAATACTGGAAAATGTGGCAAGCAAAAAAGAGCAGCTTATACTTATAGTTTAATAATCTTTTTTACTTATTATAAAAGTGTTCAAGATGATGATGGACTATACAAACATATATTCTTATGTCTCTCCTGGAATCTTCTTTTTTTTAAATTTATTTTTATTTTTTTTTTTTTAATTTCTGAGAGAGAGAGAGAGAGAGAGAGAGGGAGACACAGAATCTGAAACAGGCTCCAGGCTCTGAGCTAGCTGTGAGCACAGAGTCCGATGCGGGGCTCGAACCCACTAGCCACGAGATCATGACCTGAGCCAAAGTCGGATGCTTAATCGACCGAGCCACCCAGGCGCCCCTCTCCTGGAATCTTCTAAAATAAAAATATGCAAGAAGAAAAAAAATGAACCAGTATTTTAAGCAGAGCTGGAGAATTACAGCTTAGATTTAGGAAGTTTATGGAAGTTGAAAAGTGGATGATTGAATGTTCATAATAGAAACAAATGGAGAAAAGCACAGTCCAGAATGTGTTATGAAGGAGGATCAGAGGTGAAGGTGGTTCTGGCCATCAGAACCTGGAGAAGGTCTAGGACTCAGAATTAGCAGGCATGAGGGAGGTGGGAGTGGGGGGTGGAGCTTTACATAGGCAAAGTAAATGAGAGTTTATATGAGGAACTTCTGTCTCAGTGGCCATTCCCATCTCCCTCTTCTATTTCGAGCACAGAACACAGACCTCTGGGCATATACTACTTCCTAGCAAAATCCCAAATGGCTCTTCCCTAAAGAAATGGAACAAAATTCCTAGAAATGTTAAATGTAAGCTCCTTGAGGACAGGACTCTGTATCTTACTTTCCACATTATTCTCAGAAGCTGAATGAGTATCTGGACTGTAGTAGGTGCTCTGTCATATTTGTTGATTAATAGAAGGACTGAGAAGCAAAGGCATCTAGTGTAGATGTTGCTCCAGGAAACCCCTCTCCAGATAGCATTCTTTGGGGGCATTGGGGAAGGGGCAGGTCTGACGACTGACAGCATCTGAAAATTCACAGGTTTGTCCTCCAGCTTGCCACAAGTCCCCATGCAAGTCAGAGAGTTGGGGTGAAAACAGACCTATTTATACAAATCAGAACAAACTCAGATGTTTTAACTGATAGGAAGAATATACTAAAAATATGCAGTCATATCAATAAATCGACAGCATGAAAAAAAAGAAGATAAATAGAAAAAATGATTCCAGAGGAAATAGATATAATAGATGTAATTCAGGAAGCAGAAGAGAATTTTTTTTAAAAAACCCTCTAATTAATATACTTCAAAGAGATTAATTAAGGCAAGACCAGGGTACTCTAAAAGAACAATCAGAGAACAAAAATCAGAGAATAAAATGGTATGTTTAGATTAAATAAAATAAAATAAATGACATTTAGAAAGAACGATAGAATTAACAAAACCCTCCAATGTTGACAAAATCTTTTAGCATGGCTAAATAGAATCTAATAGAATTTTAGATATTTGCATTGTCCAATGTGATAGTCACTAGCTATATGTGGCTTGAAATGTGGCTAGTGTGACTAAGAACCTAAATTTTTACTTTTATTTAGTATTTATTAATTAAAATTATTTTTTAGTTTTTTAATGTTTTCATTTTTAGAGAGATACAGAGCAAGCAGGTGAGGGGCAGGAAGAGAGAGGGAGACGCAGAATCTGAATCAGGCTCCAGGCTCTGAGCTGTCAGCACAGACACAGAGCCCAATGCTGGGCTTGAATTCATGAGCTCTGAGAGCATGACCTGAGCTGAAGTTTGATGCTCAACGCACTGAGCCACCCAGGTGCCCCTATTCAATATTTATTAATTTAAACTTAAATCCAAATAGCCACATTTACCTGGTGGCTACCTCCTTGGATAATACAATTTTAGAATATGAAGCAAAAAGAGAAATAAATTTAAGACGTAAGAGAAAAGATAAGAAATATAATCAACTCAGGAGATCCTACTTCCAACTAATAGGAACATCAGAAAGACAAAACGGGAAGATAAATGATTAATTTATCAAAAAATTAAATGAAGATTTCGTAGAGATGTCAGATTTTAAAAGGTCCACAAAATGTTCATCTAGATATATCCTTGGAAATTTCAGAACTCCAAGGATGAGGAAAAGAAAGGTGAAGTGTTTTGCCCAAGGCTACAAAGCTATTATTAAGTGTTAAACCCAGTTTTCGTTCTTAGGCAATCTTGCTTCTGTGCCTATGTGCTTAACACAACAATGTAGATATTCATTGGTTTCCAAGTGTTAGAGTCTGTGTATGTACAATGCCTGGTATATTTGGTTGTGGTTGGAAACGTAAAAGTGGAAGTGATACTGTTGGAAGTTGATGGGAAAAGAAAAATAGGTTATTATTTAGAGTTGGGAAGGTGAAAGATCAGAATAATGAAATAAGAAACACTGAGAAAGGGGGAGGAGAAGAGAGGCAGTATAAGTGATTTAAATCCTCCCTTTTTATAGTGGATATACAATTTTAAATGGATAAAATTTACTACCAGAAGAACAACAAACATTATTTTTTAAATGTCTTTCTCTGAGGAATGGGACTGGGGTTCAAAAGAGTACCAGATCTTAGAGTAGTTCTATTTTTAACTTTTTGAGGAACCTTCATACAATTTTCCACAGTGCCAGCACCAGTTTGCATTCCTACCAATAGTGCATGAGTGTTCCTTTTCTTCATATCCTCACAAGTACTTATTGTTTCCTGTGTTGTTGGTTTTAGCCACTCTGACAGGTGTGAGGTGGTATATCATTGTGGTTTTGATTTGTATTTCCCTGATGATGAGTGATGGTGATCACCTTTTCATGTGTCTGTTGGCCATCTGCCCATTTTTAAATTGGATTATTTGTTTTGGGGTGTTGAATTTTATAAGTTCTTTACATATTTTTTATATTAGCCCTTTATTGGATATGACATTTGCAAAGATCTTCTCCCATTCTGTACAATACCTTTAAGTTTTGTTGATTGTCTCCTCCAGAACGCAGAAGCTTTTTATTTTGATGTAGTCTTAATAGTTTATTTTTGCTTTTGTTTTCCTTGTTTCAGGAAACATATCTAGAAAGAAGGTGCCATGGCTAATGTGAAAGAAATTACTGCCTTTGTTCTCTTCTAGAATTTTTATGTTTTTGGGTCTCACATTTTAGTATATGTGCTGCCGAAGCGAGCACTTTAGGTCTCACATTTTAGTCTCTCATACATTTTGAATTTATTTTTGTGTATGATGTAAGAAAGTGGTCCAGTTTCATTCTTTTGCATGTTGCTGTCCAGTTTTCCTAACACCATTTTTTGAAGAGGCTGTCTTTTTCTCACTTGATATTCTTTGCTGCTTTGTTGAAGATTAACTGACCGTATAATGGAGGGTTTATATCAGGATTTTCTATTCTGTTCCATTGATCTATGTGTCTATTTTGCGCCAGTCGTATACTATTTTGATCACTACAGCTTTGTAATACAACAGTTATTTCAAACCATCTCCACATCCTTTGGTTATCTGCCTATTTACTTTGTAAAGAAAATAAAAGTCATCAGATGAGAATCCCTTAACTTCCTTCCACCAAACTACAAATTTACTGGCACTAATTTTTATGCATGGTTTCTTTCTGTTACATCCGAAAAGGTATCCATGTAAGCCTAATCTCTCTTTCTCTCGGGGTCCTGTTTTTTCCTGACTTCTCAGGAAATTTTCTATGTTGATAATTTTTCTCTTTTCTATACTGCAATTTCTCTAGTCTCCTACCTTATAAAATCCTGTCTTGCGTCCTTAACTGCACCCAACCTTTCTCCTTTCATAAACATTCAGTAATGCCCAAGATTGAGGAATTTTCAAAATACAAGAAAGGGCTTAGGACTTTGGTATTCAGGAAGGAGGAATGATATGTTAGGTGGGTAGTAGGAACCTTGGACTAAAAGAACTATAAGGGTTATAGTAATTCATGTGAAAAATATTTATTGAATGCTTACATTATGCCTCTTATTCTCACAATTCTTTGGGCCTGGTGTCTTAGCATGAAGTTAAGAAGGCTTCATAAGGACAAAGAACTTTTGAAATCCTAGGTGAAATTTTTGAGTATGTATATTTTTCTAGTGAGACAGCCATATATTTGATTAGAATTTCACAGAGATCTATTGCTTATTGTTTTTCATGGAAAGAATATAAAAAATCAAGAATTCCAAATTGTAGTCTCTGTTTTCATGGTCTTTACAATCTAGTTGGGAGATTAAGCAAGGATAAAGCCAGCTAAGGCAGATGTTGCAACAAATTAATGAGTAGTAAAGATAGTATACATTTTAGAACCTCAGTGAATATGTATCAGAGAGCTTAGGAAAGATTTTAGGGAAGAGGTGGGACTCAACCTGAGTCTTTTCAACTGAGTAGAAATTGTCCAGGTAGACAGGGAGGCAGGTGTTCTAAATAGATAAACTTATGCCAATAAGTTTTTGAAGGAAGGGCAATCGTAAGATGCCCCGATGACAACATAGACTAGTCTGTTGTTGTTTTCTTTTTAAGATTTATTTATTTTTGAGAGAGAGAGAGAAAGAGAGCGTGAGAGAGCGCATACACACGTGCACAGAGCAGGGAGGGAGCAGAGAGAAAGGGGGACAGAAGATCCAAAGCAGGCTCTGTGCTGACAGCAGCCAGCTCTTCGAGGCTCAAACTCATGAGCTTTGAGACCATGGTCTGAGCCCAAGTTGGATGCTCAACCGACTGAGCCACTCAGGTGCCCCTGGAGTCTGCTTTTAACAACATAGTAGGTTCAAGGGATATTGAGGGGACCAGAGTTAAAAGGTATATTATCTCTAGAATGTGGAGGGCCTTAAATTCCAAACTGAAGATCTTAAACTTTATCTTGCAGAAAATGCCACACTCATTTTTCTTTTAAAGCAGGGTGATGACAAATAGAAATCAAAGTTTTAAGAGTTCTGTAATTTAAATGCTTGCCCTAGATGTCCTGAGGTTTCAGAAAATAACCTACTCAGAAATCTATGTTTTGCATTAATTTTAGGTTATTGCATGTGACTGTCAGCTCTTAAATAACAAGGGAAATGTGCTTATTACATATTACCTAGATCATAATCTTCTGTGGCTTATAGTACCAGTACACTTGCTGAACAGACTAATTACTATGACTGAATGAAAATATTGGCAATGTGTAATTAGTGTAGAAGATGGAGCAGAGATGGGTTCATACCTAACTAATGGCCACTGACTTTTACTTTGAGTGGAACCAAGTTTCAGACTTCGTTTTCTCCTCTGAAACATATGGGAGTAATTAAATGTATATGTGAAGTTCTAGGATCATAGAAAGTGGGGTAGGCTTAGGGTCTTCTCCCTCAGTGAATAAACCTGGGATGAAAAGAAAGCACTCTGGAGAGGAATTTGGGAGATAGATGGAAGTTCAGATCTGATTGTCTAGAAAGGAAAGATCTGTGAAGCTGGAACTGATGATCACTGTCAGTTAATTTTTTTTCCTGCTTTCACTTAGTTCAAGGTAGAAGTTAGGGTGAGGCATTATTTGTGTTGCTTTTAGATTTTCAGTTGAACAAACTGAATGTTAGAGTTAAAGTCATTTTTTTTTTCAGTCCTAGGAATAACCTTGGTAATAGCTATTTCAGCCTCATAGCCTGAAATATGAAATAAAGCCCAGAAAGCTTAAGTGGCTTGCACAAGGACACATAGTAAAGTGAAGGAACAGGTGAGAAGGACTATTTCACCACTGTATGCACATTGCCTTAGAATGCCTTGCACATAGGAAGAACTCAATATTTGCTGAATGAATGAATGAATCTCAGGCTTCTGATTCCTTGTAGCATTGTTTCCACTGCACTGTAGAAGTATGGCAGATTTAATAAAACAGTGTCTTTGAGGGGTGCATAGGTGGCTCACTTGGTTGAGTATCTGACTCTTGGTTTTGGCTCAGGTCGTGATCCCAGGGTCATGGGATTGAGCCCCATGTTGGGCTCTGTGCTGGGTGTGCAACTTGCTTGAGATTCTCTCTCTTCCTCTCTCTCTCTGCCTCTTCCCCACTTGCACTCTCTAAAATAAAATTAGGGGTGCCTGAGTGGCTCAGTTGGTTAAGTGGCTGACCTTGGCTCAGGTCACGATCTTGCTGTTTGTGAGTTTGAGCTGTGCTGACAGCTCAGAGCCTGGAGCCTGCTTCGGATTCTGTGTCTCTCCCTCTGCCCCTCCCCCACTTGTGCTCTGTCTCTGACTCTCTCACTCAAACATAGATACACATTAAACAATTTTTTAAATAAAAATAAAAAACAAAAAACACAATAGTGTCTGTAAGGAAACAGGATCTGCTTGTTCAGTGTCAAAGGATAAAGATCATCACAATTACAATACAGATATGCTACCTTAGCAATATAACCTCATCTCACATTGTGTATTAGTTTGCTAGTGCTATCATAACAAAGTGCCACAGACTGGGTGGCTTAACCAACATACATTTGTTTTCTTACAGTTTTGGACATTAGAAGTCTAAGATCAAGGTGTTGGGAGGGTTTGTTTCTTCTTCTTTTTTTGGGGGGAGGGGGGAGGTTTGTTTCTTCTGAGGGCCATGAAAGAAGGATCTGTTCTAAGGATCTCTATCCTTGGCTTGTAGACAGCCATTTTCTTCCTGTGTTCTCTTATTATCTTCCCTCTGTCTATGCTTGTGTCCAAATTAACTCTTTTAAGGACACCATTCATATCTGGTTAGGGCCCACCTAATGACCTCATTTTAATTTAATGGCCTATTTAAATATTGTAAATCCAAATATGTTTACATTCTAATGTGTTGAGGGTTAGGACTTCAACATATGAACCCATAGAGGGGACATAATTCAGCTCATAACATGGAAACTAGCTTTTCCATCACAGAGCATATGTATTAAACTGTCAACCCCATTCTCCATCAGTAGCCAAGGTGATGTTAACAGAGCTCCCAGTTTATAGTTAAGCAGCCAGTTGCCCAACAGCTTCAAGGCTCTGTCCATGCATGTACATTATCCAGGTGGAGGAGGAAGGTTGGCTTGCCAGCATGTCCCCCTGCCAGCAACTAAAAAAGGAGCCATAGGGCATGGACTGGCTGACTGTTTTTTTTTTTTTTTTTTTAACTACATGTTATTATAACTGATGAAACAATACTTTCTTCTTTGGAAATTAGCTCTTTCCTCATCTTGTAAAGTGCTATAAGAAGTCTGAAGGGATTTGATTGTTTTTATTATGGTTGAACTCTTGCTTAGATGATGAGTGCATATTTCAGGAGTATCCTGGGGGTGACATTTATAAGGAGGCTCTGAAATGTGTTCCCACTGAGAGGATCCTGGGGAAAACCAATAAGGCTCTCCCAAGGGTTTCTGTGAAGATCCTTAAAAATTTTTTTTTAAATGTTTACTTTTGAGAGAGAGAGAAAAAGAGTGCGAGCAAGGAAGAGGCAGAGAGAGAGACACAGAATCTGAAGCAGGCTCCATCCTCTGAGCTGTCAACACAGAGCCCGATGCAGGGCTCAAACCCACGAACTGTGAGATCATGATTTGAGCCAAAGTCGAATGCTCAACTGACTGAACCACCCAGGTGTCCCTGTGAAGATCCTTAAATAAGGAAAAGCTTATACTTACTTTAAGAGAAAAACAGTTTGCAGTTAGAAATCATTTGGAAGAGATGAAGTTCCAAGGTAAGGTCAGGGGGTCCCCAGGTTCTATCCTTGGTGGGCATCTGCTATTTGTATTAAAGTGAGAGAAAGGCTGGTGTTCCTTGGAGAAAATGTTACTTTACCAGAATGATTCTCAGGAGCTGTAAGCTTAGCTTTATTATCTGCACCATTGATCAAAATGTTAAGTGTCTTTAGCTTAGAACATCTTCTCATCCATGACCCTCACAATTAGAAATGGTCCTATCCTGGATCAAGGCCTTCTTGGGCTTATTCCTAGTTACAAAGGTATGAATACTAAATACAAACTTCAGCAGGTGGTACAGAAGTATTTGGATTATTAGATAACAATTTGATACTTTGGCCTGATTGGTATTAAGTTGCTTAAGTCAATAGGTTGTCTACAATTTCTATAATATTGAGCTGAATTTTCAGGTCATTTTTTACTATTGTCTTATCAGACATCAGAGACCAAGATGATGCTGTAGTCTTAGAAGGAAATATTAACAAACATTAGTCCATGACATTATACAAATAATAATGTCATGATCAATGAGTCACTGCAAGAAAGGACACAGAAAGCTGTGGGGTGAAGAATAAAAACCTTTGGAAAGAGAATTGTATAGCTTTGGGGATGGAAATAACGTAGGGTGCAACCTAATAGGGAAAAATGGTTGGGGAAAATAGCTTCCCCCCCTTTTCATATTTAGACATAGATAATAGTAGCCAAATACTTTTTAAGTGGGAACTTATATCAGCTATAGATCAATAGATGTTATGATTTGATGCATAATGAAACCAGACAAAAATAATTGTTTGCCAAACATTTATTTTTCATACAGTCCAATCATTTCAACAAGAATGTCTCCAAGGTAGTATCAATAGGTCTCAAAGGATTGTGAGCTGATGGGTCTCATCTAAGGGCCTCTAGGAACTTGCCCTTCTGTTCACAAATTTTTCCCTTTCCCTCCCCCAAAATGCTGTTCTCTTATTGGCTCTAGAGTGAAATAGATGTTTACAGGATCCTGAGCATGTCCCTCTAGGTTAAAATGAACAAAGGTAGGAATATTCTCAAATTCATCAAAGAATGGGGGGGGCGGGGAGAACTGAGCACTACAGACTACGGTAGACAGTTTTAAAATTTGAGCTCTGGAGTTGTTTGGGAAACACCTTGCTTTTGCCTCCAGGGATTTTATGAAGTATGAGAAAATCGAATTCAAATTAAGTTTTGAAGATAAAACTTCATAACATATTTCTTCCAGTTAGGGGCTGATTTCACAGGGAATTTTTTCTGGAGAAGTCACTCCCCACTGCAGTATTCAATGATTGTAAAAATTCAGTCCCCTTGCAGGATCTGTATTAATTATGCCACAAGAAAATGAGAATCTGTTTGGAGGTAAATATTAATGTAATTTAGGCTCAAGAAAAAAATGCCAGCTGGAACATAAAAAATATCTAAACTCTCCACAAGATGAATCAATCATTAAAACAGACTCTATTATTTTGAATCTTAAATCCTATTATTCTTGTTACTTTTGAAAGCAATAAAGAAACGTTCCCCAAACAAAACTCTGTTAAACAAATTAAATGATTTATATTTTTAAAAATTGCACACCACATCTGCACCAAAGAGCAAAGACACCCTGAAGTAAAGAACTACTTGAGGAAGAATAAAAGGCAAGAGTACAAGGTACATGAGATGAGTGTAGTTTAAGATTTTGGAAAAAAAGATTTTGGAAAATCAGAGTTCTCCCACAACCAGAAACATTTGAGTCATGTGGTAACCAGTGTTTCTTTTCCCTTGGCTGGAAGGTTTGGCAGGTGACGGGATATTGGCAGCATCTCTTAAGGGCGGTACTGAGACCTCTGCTCTTGGATATATTCATAGAGAGGGCTGGAGCGCACCGGGACACTGGCAAACTGACTCTTGCCTGCCTCCAGAGTCTGCCCACGGCCCTTGTCTCCGTCTTCCGAGACTTGCCCGCGGTGCCTTTGTTCTTCCTCCTGCTGGCGTAGGAGCTGTTCTTCCCGGAATTTTCTCTCCCTCTCCAGGCGGCGTCTCTGCTCTTCTTGCCGCAGTTCTTGCTCCTGACGACGCCTCTTCTCCCTGGCAAACTGCTCCTCCGCGCGGTACTGCTGGCCTCGCTCCTGCAAGCGCCTCAGCTCTTCCTGCTCTTCGCGTGGCAGTTGCTCTTCTTCCTCGAGGAACTTCCTGTCGCGCTCCTGTCGGTGTCGCTTTTCTTCTCGCTCCTGCTGGACGCTCTGCTCTTGCTCAGCGTCCTTCAGTTGCCCCTCGAGGGAGAGGGCACCATCTAGTTCTCGGCGGCGCAGCCTTTGTTCCTCCTCCTGGAACTTTCTGTCGCGCTCCTGGCGAAGCCTTTGCTCACGTTCTAGGCGGCGCAGCTGTTCCTCCTCACGGAACTGTCTGTCGCGCTCCTGGCGGCGCAGCTGTTCTTCCCTTTCCTGCAGGAGCTGCTCCTCCTCACGGAACTTTCTGTCGCGCTCCTGACGGCGCAGCTGTTCCTCCTCGCGGAACTGTCTGTCGCGCTCCTGGCGGCGCAGCTGTTCTCTTTCCTGTGGGAATTGTTCCTCCTCACGGAACTTTCTGTCGCGCTCCTGGCGGCGCAGCTGTTCTCCTTCCTGTGGGAACTGTTCCTCCTCACGGAGCTTTCTGTCGCGCTCCTGGCGGCGCAGCTGTTCTTCCCTTTCCTGAAGGAGCTGTTCCTCCTCACGGAACTTTCTGTCGCGCTCATGACGGCGCAGCTGTTCCTCCTCACGGAACTCTCTGTCGCGCTCCTGGCGGCCCAGCTGTTCCTCTTCGCGGAACTGTCTGTCGCGCTCCTGGCGGCGCAGCTGTTCTTCCCTTTCCCGCAGGAGCTGCTCTTCCTCAAGCAACTTCCTGTCTCGCCTTTTGGCTTCCTTTTGGTCTTCTCGCTCCAGCAGTTCTTCAGCTGGGAACTGCATGTCGCGCTGCTGCCGGGTTCTCTCTTTATCTCGCGCTCTCTCCTCTTTCTGTTCATCCTGCAGGAGCCACTGATCCTGCCGGAATGGTCTGTCTCGAACTTGAGAATCTTCCAATCGCCGGAGTTTATCTTCGTTCACTTTGCGTTTGGAGTAAACCCTGTGATTACGAACTTCATTTTCTTTTTCTGGTTGCCACTGCCATTTCAGATCACGGCGCTGATCCTCATCCTGGAATTGCCTCTTCCTGTCCAGGCGCTGCAGCTCTTCCTCTTCCAGGTACTGCCTGCCGCCCTGCTGGCGCCTCCTGTCTCTCAGCAGCTGCTCTTCCTCCTGCTGCAGCTGCTCTTCCTCCCGGTATTGTCTCTCCCGCTCCTGGAGCCTCCTCTTCTCGCGTTCCTCTCTCTGCAGCTGCTCTTCTTCCCTCAGCTGCTCTTCCTCCCGATATTGTCTCTCCTGGCGCCTCCTCTCCTCGCGTTCCTCTCTCTGCAGCTGCTCTTCTTCCCTCAGCTGCTCTTCCTCCCGATATTGTCTCTCCTGGCGCCTCCTCTCCTCGCGTTCCTCTCTCTGCAGCTGCTCTCGTTGAGCTGGTTTGGCGTAGACTGTGTGGCGGCGCCTCTGGATTTCCTCTTCTGGTTGCGACCTCCATTTCTGGTCACGGCGCTGCTCCTCCCGGCGCAGCTTCCTCTCCCGATCCTCTTGGAGGCTCTGCTCCAACCGGAGCTGCTGCTCCTCCTCGAGGATCTGCTGCTCCCGCTCCCTCTCCAGTCGCTGGCGGCGCTGCTGCTCCTCCTCACGGAGCAGTTCCCGATCCTGCAGCTCCTCCGTCCTCAGCTGCCTCTCTTGCTGCTCCCGCAACTGCGGCCGGGCCGAGAGCCTCTGGCGACGCCTCTCGCTCTCTTCCTCCTCCTGCAGGCGTGCCTGCTCCTCTCGGCGCAGGCGCTGCTGGTGCTCTTCCTGGAGGGACCCGGACCGGCTTCGCCACTGGGCGTCCTCCTCCCGCAGTTGCTGCTGGAGCTCCAGGCGCTGCCTCTTTTCTTCGCGCTCCGGGAGTTGCCTCTGCTGCTCCTGCCTGCGGGGCCTGGAGTAGACTTTGCTCTGACGGGCGTCGGCCTCGCTTTCTAGCTGCCACTGCCACCTGGAGGTGCGGCTCTTGCCCGGCTCCTCCTCAGCCAGCTGTTGCTCGCGCCTCAGCTCCTGCTCCAAGCGCAGCTCCTGGCGCCTCAGCTCCTGCTCACGTCTCTCCTGCTCGCGCCTCAGCTCCTGCTCCAAGCGCGGCTCCTGGCGCCTCAGCTCCTGCTCGCGCCTCAGCTCCTGCTCGAGTCTGAGCTCCTGCTCCAAACGCGGCTCCTGGCGCCTCAGCTCCTGCTCACGTCTCTCCTGCTCGCGTCTCAGCTCCTGCTCCAAGCGCGGCTCCTGGCGCCTCATCTCCTGCTCAAGTCTCTCCTCCTCGCGCCTCAGCTTCTGCTCGCGCCTCAGCTCCTGCTCGCGCCTCAGCTCCTGCTCGCGCCTCAGCTCCTGCTGTCTCTCCTGCTCGCGCCNCGCCTCACCTCCTGCTCGCGCCTCAGCTCCTGCTCACGTCTCTCCTGCTCGCGCCTCAGTTCTTGCTCGCGCCTCAGTTCTTGCTCGCGCCTCAGTTCCTGCTCGCGCCTCAGTTCCTGCTCCAAGCGCGGCTCCTGGCGCCTCACCTCCTGCTCGCGCCTTAGCTCCTGCTCCAAGCGCGGCTCCTCTTGCTCCCGCTTCTGCCTTTGCAGCTGCTCCTCTTCCTGGAGCTCGCGCTGCTCCCGCCTCTCTTGCCTTTGCTCTCCGTCGGGAAATTTCTCAGGCTCCCGACCCTTGTGCCTCTTCAGCCGCTCTTCCTCCTGCAGGCGCTCTTCCAGTTCTCGCCTCTGCAGCCGCGGCTTGTCTCCCTCCGCGAGCTCCCGCTCCAGTTCCTGCCTTTTCTGCCAGTGTTCTTCTAGGTGCCTGTCCCGGGACTCAAATTTCCTCTCGTCTTCTTGCCTGGGATCTTGTAACGAGTTCTCCTTTCTCTCACACCTGGCCCCCTTCTCATCCAGCCCGGAAGCCTGGCTGAGAGCGTAGTAACAAGCTTGAGCTACCTTGAAAACGAACAGGAGGAATTCATTGAAATCAACGAGCCCGTTACAGTCTCGATCCAGAAGTTCCAGGGTCAGATCTACTGTCTCAGGGTCATGTGGTCTCTACGAAAAAATGAAAACAAAAATTTTACAATGTACTATTTACAAATAGTAAACTTTCACTCATACACACAACGAATATTTTGTGATACGCTGACACTCACAAGACATTAAAAGCATTTAGAAAAACATCCAGTTGTGTTTCCAGTCTTGTCCCTATGTAAAATGTGAACACTTCATTTTAAAGCATACATTTGTTGGAGATTTTTTGTAACTTCCAATTTAATGCTGATCAAAAGAACCCAAGTTCTTTTTAGCTGGGTGAATAAGAATGACCTCATCCTCAACAGAAGAATAACAAAAAATTTTGAAGTTTTACGGCAGCCATTTCTGTCTGAAATAGTCAGTACCCTTGATTGATTTTTATCCCATGTTTGAAAACAGAACAAAACATTTATGTTAACACCATTTTACTAGTGAAGACACTGATTTTAATGATCAAAATTTGGAAGTAAATTTAAATTGCTTCCAAATTTAGTTTGATCTGACATCTTTGGTGATAACTTCCAATGTTCATTCACATAGACGTTTCCTTCAAGTACATGAAATATTTGCTAGTAACTTCTTTAAGTACTTAGACTACAATGCCAGTTAAGTGCCTTCTGACTCAGATGAATGAAGAATGTAGTGCAGAGCTGTGATGGTATAAAATGGATACAAAGTCACCACTCTTTGCTATGATCTCTCCTGAGAAGAAATTTTATAATCCTAAATCAATAGATTTCCTTTTCTTGTTATTTCTTACCCGAAGGACATCTCCAAATTCCCTTTCAAGGAGGTTCTTCAGGTCTTTCTTGCTTATTGCTGCCCCATCACAATCATGTGAGGCATATTGATTGAAAATTTCAGTAATGTCGAAGATGCTTCTCAGAAGTGGAGACATTTTTTCCCTTCCTTCAAGTTCAAGTAAATCTAGAAGAATAAAGTAGGACCCAGAATTAAAACTACTTCTCATCTTGGGGAGGCTTCATCCACACTGTTTCAATCAGAGCCCTAAATTTATAACAGTAATTCTTTTCTTCTTGAGTTTATTTTATTTTTATTTATTTTGAGAGAGAGAGAGAGAAAGAAACACAAGTGAGGGAGGGGCACAGACAGAAGGAGAGAGAGAATCCCAAGCAGGTTCCATTCTGTCAGCACCCAGCTCTACATGGGGCTCGATCTCACCAACCTGAGATCATGAGCAGGGCCGAAATCAAGAGTCAGGTGTTTAACTGACTGAGCCATTGAGGTGCCCCAACTACTGTTTTTAACCTGGGCTCTCAAAGCTTTTTATTTTTGAATATTGTACTTAGGAAGGGAAAGACAGATCCTGAGAAATTTCAAGCTATGGAATTATCTTCAGACTATTCTGTAGTCAGCTTTTGATTGTCTAGTCAATCTGGATTATCCATATCCTTTACTTCTGTCTCTTCCTGCTCCCTAGCACATTTCAGATCAAATAGTGAGGAGTGTAGAAATTTAAATTTGATATGTGGCTATTCATAAGCATCTTCTTCTAAAGATGAATAAGGAGAATAGGTGAAAGCCAAAAGGTGAAGGAAGATTTGAGAGTATCTTAAAGTGGATAGAAGCTATGTAGATCTAATTGGGGCAGCGAAACATTTGGTGGTAACCAGAAAAATAAAAAGGGAACATGGATTATTTTCCAACATTATAGTACATATGAGATCTATGAGGATAATTCATAAGTCACTATTTCTAAGATTAAGCACCACTTCTTCCTAGGCAAAGGTGGCATTATAATATTCAGGTATAACAATGCAGAAAACAGTACATGTTATTTGCATTAACCCGGATATGTTGCAAATACTCAGTTATTGGCTGGCTTCTTAGATGTCATAACTACATGAAGATGGCCCATATTGAGTAGAACCAATATAAAAAGAGTACTGAGGATTGGCAACCTCTTTTAAAAATTTTTTTAAATGTTTTATTTTTTTTGAGAGAGAGAGACAGCATGAGCAGGGGAGAGTCAGAGAGAGAGGGAGACACAGAATCAGAAGCAGGCTCCAGGCTCTGAGCTGACTGTCAGCACAGAGCCCAACGTGGGGCCAAACCCACCCACCACGAGATCATGACCTGAGCTGAAATCACACGCTTAACTGACTGAGCCACCCAGGCGCCCCGGATTGGCAACCTCTTGAGACGGCAATTTTTAGGAAGATGAACCCCATAAGAGTCACGCATGAACCACCCTCCACCCCTAATGTGCAAACAAACTTAAAGAATTCAGAGACTTGTGAGAAGAGCCAAGTTTCCATTTCATTGATGGCTCCAGCTATAAAATGGCATGAAGTTAGTGGGAGTTTGATATCCCTGGAAGATACTGATCCTTTCTGGTACATAGACCCTCTAGACCTCCACCCAGCATCTACTACAGCTGGAAAATGAATTGTACAGAAGAAATGATCCATTGGCTGGGACTTACCCACTTCACCAAAGGAAGCTGAGCGCTCGCTGACACTGCTGACAAGTGTACTGGGCAGCTGGGAGCTGGGCCTTTTATAGGGGATTTAATTGTGCCCTGAAGAGCAACTTGGGAAGGAGACACCCACTCTATGGGATGGCCTGATTCATTCCTAACCAAGCCCAGCTCCACCTCTGTCTCCACGAATGACTTGTTTATCTCACTATTTGCTCACGTAGCTGTTTGACATGAGGTTCACAGACCTATCCTCCTGACAGTTGAGGTACTACTGATGCCACCTAACATGAATGGATAGAATATTTGACAGAATCTGTAATTTTTTTAAAGTGCTAATATTTAAATAAAACAGTGAAATAAAGAAATTAATGTTTAATTATGACTTCATAAAAAAGTAGTAACCTCTAGGCCCTTTACTTTATAAAAGATATAAATTCTAGAATGGGGTTAAACAAAAACTTTAACATAAACTGGTGAGAACCAAATAATATAACTCTACCTGAAGCAATTCTAGGATGATGAGAGTGTGTAAAGAGTTAGTTTTAGTTTTTTCTCTAAAAATGAAGGTGGGAAAATGTTTGCATTTGTATTTTTGGGTCTTATGATGATTTCTCTACAGACTGGGATTGCCTCTTTGGTAAGCAGTTTTGGCAGCTTAAAAATATGTTTTCATTAATTGTTTATAAGAGAACACGAAATCTGTGGGGTGCCTGGGTGGCTCCGTTAGTTAAGCATCTGACTTCGGCTCAGGTCATGATCTCCTCATTCATGGGTTCGAGCCCCACATCAGGCTCTGTGCTAACAGCTCAGAGCCTGGAGCCTGATTCGGATTCTGTGTCTCCTCTCTCTGCCTTTCCCCACTCAAACTCTGTCTCTTTCTTTCAAAAACACTAAAAAAATAAAATAATAAAATAATAAAAAAGAGAACATGAAATCTGTGAAATTTCATTCTTAGGATATTACGTCTAAATGAAGTTTGCTCATATCTTTTCTCATTAGCATATTGATGCCCCTGGAGAAAAAGAGCTGGTGTAATGCATTATTGTAGATATAATCATCCTACTCAGCCTAAGTTACTAATGATTATGACATTTAAACACTTGAGTCTGCTTCTCCTAAAAGCACATTAAAGTAATCGGTCATTCTAGCCCATTATATCTGTCAGGGCTTTCTCAACCCTGGCGATCACTTGCAAATCTCAGCTCTGTTTTATTGTAAGGAACTGGATTTTTCCCTGGTTGTCAGTGACTTCCACCCTTACATTTCAGAGTTTATGAAACGTTGGTTCACAATAGTTTTATGGAGACTATTAAATGATTCAACGGATTTCAGCATTTCTATCTTCTCCTTTGTCTAATACATCCAATTATTGGTTTTCTGAATTTTGAGGAGACTCTGTAGGGCCCTTCAAAGTAAAGATTTAGAACCTAAATCTTGAGGGCAAATATTGGTGCAAATGACAGTAGAGTTGAATTCTATTTCTCTCCTCACTTGCTGCCATCCCAGAGGTGGGAGAAGAGGAAAGTGGAAGTGAGAGGTGGTAAGAAGACAATCACATCTTTTGCAACTGAACTTTACATCCTTAAGGACTTTAGCACTGGAGCCTATGACCTAGGGATTTTCCTGAACTGTCACTATTTCTTGGGATCAGATAGCAAACTTAATGTTTCCTTTTTTCCTTTCTATTTAGGGGTTTATACAGTCTCTTAATCTTTGGATTCTAGGGTAGAACCATCATGAGCATTGTGTACAATGTAACCACAGACAATCTTAGAACATCTATATCTCACAGAGGATAGCCTTTTTTATGGGTGTCCTTCAAGGAATTCCTTGGACAAATCCTGATTTGTGTCTGATTCTGTTGTTATACATGAGTGTGTGATCTGTTGGGGAACCTAGCCCAGGTGTTGGGATTCATTTGTGTGATTCCATTACCTTCCTGGAGTCAATATACTCAAAGAACAGTGGACAGTAACTAGGTTCTATGAAAACAAAGGGAAAATTTTAATCATTCTAAAATCATGGGTAAGCAAGCAAAAAAATATAGAGGCAAACCCAAAGGAAAGTGCTTCTGAATAACCTTGAGAAAATAGCTGAAATTGTTTTCAGAAAAACCCCTTCCCCCCCATTCTGAATGAAACTAGATCTTTGATCTAGTGATGGCTCTCTTACCCACTCTTATCTGAAGTCAGCACACCATGAGGCAAAATATTTAAAAACCTGAAAGGCCTAAGAGAGTTAGCCTGTTTTTCTTGCTGCTCTTTGTCTGTCATCAGAAAAATTGTAAGTAAATTCAAATGCTAAATTCTAAAATCATGTTTGATATTCTTCTAATGAAGTGGCCCTCATTACTATATAATGTTCTTTTAGTTAACACAGTATCATTATTTTAAAATCCCATTTAAAAAGAAGCTTCTGACATGATGTTTGGACAAGGAAATAATTTTCATTGTTTTCTAGATTGTTAAAAGGTTGGTAAATGCCAAAGAATGTAGAAAATAATCAAGCCCTAACATATTGGTTCAATCTGTTGGTTTTTTTTAAAGACCAACTGGGAATCCTTGAAATGTAGCAGTGTTCTCTCATTATGAAATGTAGCAGTCCACTCATTATGGTTCATCAAAAAAGAATGGTGTTTTTCATAATCTGAGGATCTCCATCCTTTTTATAGACAGAAAAATTTCATTATCTTTCTCTTATAAGATTGGAGACTAAGGCACTGAGAGGTCAGAAAATACTACTGACTGACCCAGGAAGGACCCAAGTGCCCCTGCTCCATTCTGTAAGAATGTCCTTCTTTATTAAGGGTTAATGCTACTGGTTCCAGAGCACAGTTACAGGATTGTACCGTTACATGGCTTTGAGACTTGGGATCTTCATTACAGAGGAACTGAAAAGAGAAAATAAAATTTATATCACTCAGATGCTTAAAAAATGTTTTTGAGTTTATTTATTTTGAGAGAGAAAGAATGAGCATGTGCACATGTGGAGGGGTGGGGCAGAGAGGGAGAGAGAGAATCCCAAGCAGGTTCTATGGTGTCAGCATGGAGCTCAGTGTAGGGCTCGATCCCATGACCATGAGATCATGACCTGAGCTGAAACCAAGAGCCAGTTGCTCAATTGACTGAGCCACCCAGGCGCTCCATCAGATGCTTTAATATTATGTCAGTCATGCTCAGATCTTTCAGGGTGGAGCTCTGCTGGATTAATAGAACTAAGGAAGTATTAGGTTTCCCTTGTCTATATCCTAGTCAAAGGCTCATATCTCATTTTTCTCCTGCAAAAACCTAGAAAAAGTAAATAATAGATTTGACATTCTGTGGCATTCTACCAGGACCAGGACCTATCTTGGCTTTACTGGACAACCACCAAAGTGAAAATTAAAAAAAAATTTTTTTAATGTTTATTTATGAGAGAGAGAGAGAGAGAGAGAGAGAGAGAGAGAGAGAACGTGAGTGGAGGAGGAGCAGAGACAGAGAGGGAGACATAGACTCTGAAGCAGGCTCCAGGATCTGAGCTGTCAGCTGACACAGAGCTTGAACCCACACACTGAGAGATCATCACCTGAGCTGAAGTCAGATGCTTAACTGACTGAGCCACCCAGGTGCCCCCAAAGTAAAAATTTAGATAAAGCAGAGAAGGTACCAGTGTCATCCTAAGGCTAATGAGCTTTTCCAGAACACAATATGAGCCACAATGTGGAACTCTGGGGAAATGTCTAAAGTCATAGGATGACTTTAGACAGCTTTAAAAAAGAAGACTGTTTGCTAAACTCTCTAAAAACCTCTCCAATGAAGAATTTTTTTCTTAAAATTATGTGTGAAACCTTTCAAGTTTTCCTATTGTTTTGTTTTGTTTTTCTTTTTCATTGATCCATCTGCTGGGACCCTACCTCTGCCTGTCTAAGACCTAATATATTTTCTCTGAGGCCCTGTACAAGTTCCATCTCTTTCCAAAACTTTCTTTGACCTTTACATATAATGATCTTCCAATTAAAAAACACTTACACAGCATGCATAATCAGCATCATACAACCTAGCACTAGTTAATGTGTGATTTCAGAGTTTTTTCTCTATTTTATTGGGGGGCTCCTTTTGTCTTCTCAATTAGGGTTTAAGTTCCTTGAAGGCAGTGCTGTATCTTTTATTTTGACTAGGTGTTTAGTAAAGTCCTTACTGATATGATAAAATTTTATTGCATTGCAGTAGTTTAAATGGCCAGCAGGTCAGAATGAGATGAGCTGCTTGATCTGGGATGGAGTTCTCTGGGTCTAGGGATGAAAGCATATACCATAATGGGAGTCAGCCCTCCTGGGGCCTCTTTCTAGTTTCGCCACGTGTTGGACAGATGACAGAGGAGGCATTTCTCCACCCCTCTCTGCCTTCCCCCATGCCCATCACTTCACCCCTCTGTTAAGTGAGGAGCTGTAAGATATGAATCCCTTCCTCAGAGGGGAGCTGTGATAATTACAGCTTGTAAAGCATTTGTGATTCTTAGATATAAAGGGACTAATTATTATGATCATTAATAATTCTTAATTTTTATCTTCTTTAAGGTAAATTATTCTTACTTTAATTATACCCCCACCCTGGTGGTAATTATACCTCTTAGAGTCAGCAGATGCTTTCATCTTACATCATGCCGTGCAGGGTGACAGGGCACAAGTGCCCAGCGAGGGCACTTCCACCTTCTGCTGACTCCCGCTCTCGCCCAGAGTAGCAGAGGGCTCCTGGCTTTCTTTGTCATTAAACTGGTCACAGATTTCAAGTGATTTTTTCTTCTCTGTCCTGTAACTGTATATCCTAACCAGCAGTTCTCAATTGCACGGTGTTGGTGGGGATCGATCGAAGGACACACTGAGTGGGAAAAATGAATCTAATTTTAATAATTTGCTGAACACTCTGAAGGAAGGACGCAGGCATGTTTGGTTGGGCGGTGGAGGCTTTATGGTTCTATCATAAAAAGGCTCACAGCTGCCATATGAGAGAAGGGCCATGGCTCCTCAGGGTTAAGTGCTGTGTGACATTCTCTGTCGGACTTAGATCTGCTCCTAGTACAATGGTAAGTCGATTTTTGGGATGAGATAAGAGGATTTGTGTCTAAACAATTAAGAAAAAAATTTTTTTGAGAAAGGTTTGCTTCTGACAGTAAGGCATAACATAAAGGAGACGGGGAGCTGAGGCTTCAGACTTAGTAAAGTTGGGTTGTGGGAGTAAAAGTCACAGTCTTCAAACGTGGAAAAGAGCAAGCAGGCACGCTCCAGTCCAAGAGAAAAGAGATGAAATAAAGTGAAGGTAACTGGCAGAAGGAGATAGAGGAATCAAACATTTTATTCTAAGATGTAAAAGAGCAGAAACAGGAGAGTTTCTGGGAGTCAGTGCTTCTAGAAGACAAGAAGACATCTCATTTACTCACTTGGTATTACATCTGGCAGGGTACTTGAGGATTCATATATAGGTATTTTAATTGCAATGAAATGAAGTAGCCCTTAAAATATTTGAACCTTAAAACTCACTAAAGTGGTTGCACACTAAGCATGCATTTTTGCCGTTTAGCTATTCTGCCAGATGTATAATTGGGACTTTTGAGATAGTTTTCTTTGAGGCTTTTCCGTATCTGCAGATGAAGAGTGCCGTGGATGCTGGTTCTCTGGCTGTCTAACCGGCCCCACCTGGCTCTGGGCTCGCAGCTGGCTGGCCATCAGCTCTGATCCGAGAGTGCACCCTGAGTGGCTCATCTATAACCGCATTGTTTGAAAGCATTTCCCAAATTCCAAGAAAAAGTGCTTTCAGCAGCACAAATGGAGTCTTTGAAGTGAACCACAACCTGCATAGGTATTGCAAACAGGGAATGATTGCAAGCTCTCACAGGGCGAAAAGTCAGTTTTTCTGACATTAATGTAATCCCTCCTTTCAGTGCCAGTGGATTTCAAAATCAGATCTGGGGATCCCTTTCGTCATGCTTTCAAGGTGCAAAACTCTTTGAAAGTCTCTGAATGCAAACTTTAAAATAGTGCTTGTATGCCCTTACCTGTCCCATGAATGTTCACAGCACTTTGCTCCTCAGCTAATCAAAACTTTCATTGAAAACCTACATAGGGACGCCTGGGTGGTTCAGTTGGTTGAGCGTCTGACTTCGGCTCAGGTCATAATCTTGTGGTCTTTGAGTTCGAGCCCCGCATCCAGCTCTGTGCTGACAACTCAGAGCCTGGAGCCTGCTCCTGATTCTGTGTCTCCCTCTCTCTCTTTACCTCCCCCACTCACCCACTCTTGCTCTCTCTCTCAAAAAAAAAAAAAAGTTAAAAAGAAACATATAAAATGGAAGGCACTGCAGTAGAAGAAAAGAAGATCACATCCTGGGCATTCAGAGTTTGACATAATTGTGAAGCCAGGTTATAATCCACGCACACTCCATGGTTTAAAGAAGGAAGGCACCGCTGATGGCTAACATAGTTTGGGAAGGCTTCTAGGAAGAGATGGTGCTTGTTCTGGATAAGAGGAGTGGATTCCAGGCAGGTCAAGGATTTCAGGCATTCCAGGCCGCATGTGGAAAGCTGGGGAGTAGGAACAGGCAGTCTATTGTGAGAAAAAGATAGCCGACCAGTCAGACTATATGGGAGAGTTCATCACTTTTTCATAAAGGGCTGTGTCTCCTTGGTCCTTTTGTAGTTTGGCCTTACAGAGGAGATGTTGGTATCAACTGCCTATCCATTCATTTAGTAAGGAAGTGAATACGTATGACATAGTTTTCCATGAAAGCAGGGTCTTTATCTGTTTTGTTTGCTGCTGTATCCCTAGTGCCTGTTACAGAGCAAGCACTCAGGAAATATTTGTTGACTGAAAGAATGAATGAATTGCACTTATGCATCATATACAAGACCACATATAAGTGCCACGATCAGAAAGTAGCCCTAGAAGAGTTCAGACGTTCCTTATCAATGGGAAATTAAGAGGAAGAAGAGCATGTGAGAGAAGTTATAATGAGCCATGAAATAGGAGAGAGGGCAAACTTTTATTTCATTTTTTAACGTCTTGCTGGGAGTGTGGAGTAGGTGGCTGGATTGTCCTGGTCTCAAGGGAGTGAGGATGGGGGGTGGGGGGTGGGCAAGGGCAAGAGTAGTGACAATAAAACTAATATCCCAGTTCTTTCTACACTGCCCTGGTTAGTGGTTCCTTCTGGAGACTTGGAACAAAGGTTTGGAGAAAGAAATTAATTTCACCAAGGGGCTAGTTTCATATCTGTAATTTAAAAGCAGTTCCAAGAGTATCACCTGAGCCCATCTGAACTTCCCCCTGCTATTATTATTCAGATGACGGCTTGACTAAGCACAATTTGCTGCAGTGAGGAAAAGTGCCTGGGGCCCCAGCCTAGGCAAGGCTAAGTGAGAGGACTGGCTTTGCCCGTATTTAGACAATGGCTCATGGAGGAGGCCTCATCTTTCTAATCCAAACATCTGAAATATTTTAGCCTGATCCTCTGCACTCAGCATCGTATAATCAGTTAAATCTAATCAAATTTACTGAGCACTGGCCCAGGTACTGAAAATGAAAAGATGGATAGAGATCCCTCTGTCCTCCGTCTCCAGTTTGGTGAAGGGAGTTTGGCTTATGGTGCGTAGTAGAGTCTTTTTGTGTTTCTGTGACCATCACCACCACAACCACCACCTTCATCATCATCACTGTGAGCCAGACATGATGGTAGCTGTTGTTTCTCATTCTTAACTGGTCTGGTTGGTGAGCATGCTTATTCTCATTTTGTAGGTGGGGAGATTGAGAGTTTGAGATGCAAAGTGACTTCTCTATGGTGGAAGAGTTGACAAGTGGTGAAGTTGGAATTTGAATCCAGATCTATCTGACTCTAAAATCCATGCTCTTTTACCATCCTCAGTACTACTCCTTTAATTCTTTGCAGCCTGGGTGGAGGTGACAATACTTTGTTATGGAAAGTACTGTATCAAGATAAAAGATCTTCCCTTTACCACTCCTTCTCATGGTCAGCTAATGCCCTTGTGCCCTCCATGTGACTAGAACAAACACATGCTGTATAGTAGGGCAGCCCTCACGAAGGCTGGTGCCTCAGCTGCAAGTCCACAGAAGTTCACGGTCTTTGTTGGAATGCTGGGAGGATCTTGTCTCCCACGAGACATGGTGGCTCTTAAACCAAGACACCTGGACTTGTGTGATATTTTTCCCCCACAACTTTGTGTGAAGAAACCAAAGTCAGCCTAGACCAGTTTGTGCAGCTGATGCTCGGAGGCCGAGAGCGTCCTGTTATCAGATACCAGCACAGTGACTGCTGAATGTCATGTGCAGACCTTGCAGACTTCTAGCCACAGCTTGATTATAATAATTAAGATTTTATAGGACACTAAATGTATTGCCAAGTGTTTTACGATCTCCTTTTTATTAGTTGTTCTCCATCCAGGCAAGCTTGATAGAAGGGCTGCCGCCTCTGCTTTCCTGATGTGGAAACAGGGCCACGGTGAGGTTAAGTTTTCTGCCAGAGGTCACCCAGCGGCTGAGCTGGGGTTCCGACTTAATGGACTGGCCAGATGTGGTCTGCTCCTTTGATGTGGGAATCAGGAAATTTAGAGCTAATGAAGTAATACCTTGGGGGTCTGGAAGGTAGTAGGATGTGTTGTTTGAAATTTGTGATTTGATTTCCATTGTGAATTTTGGTTTTGGTGTCCAGAACCAATGAATCAAAAGTGGAAGAACTCAGTCATTCCTTTTCCCCTTCTGCGATGTGCCAACTTTTCCTCTATACTCCAAAAGAAGAAGTTGGTCTTGAATGAGTGATTTCAAGTTCCAGGCATTTAGAGAGGGACCCAGGTGGTGTGTAGTTATGATCATGCTGATTACAGGCCATGTGAGCATCGCAAGATAGCTCTCTTTTGCTTGGAAATAGCATTGTGATATCCTCTCATTCTCTACAGAGAGTCTCTCGTTAGAGCACTGGTTTCTGAGATCTTCCTAGGAATGCAGGTACTTCAGGCTCTAATGTTAACAAACTGTAGGAACTCAGGGTTAAGCAAATTGAAACACATTATTTATTTATTCTTTTTAAATAAGTATTTTTAATTTTTATTTTATTGATTTTTTAGAATAGTTTTTTTTAAGTTTATTTATTTATTTTGAGAAAGCCAGAAAGAGAGAGAGAGAGAGAGCGAGAGCACAAGCAGGGAAGAGGCAGAGAAAGAGGGAGAGGGAATCTCAAGCAGGATCTGTGCTATCAGTGCAGAGCCCAACGTGGGGTTTGAACTCACAAACTGTGAGACCATGACCTGAGCCGAAATCAAGAGTTGGATGCCTAACTGACTGAGCCACCCAGACACCCCTATTTATTATTCTTGTACAGTAGGACTTCTCAAAGCCTTCTTTCTGTGTGTTGTGAGTTTCCAGGGAGGACTCTAGCGTAAACCATGTCTGAAACTCAAGGACTACCGACTCTAGTTTTTCCTTCACTCTGTCTTCTGACAGTGACATTTCTTGGAATACCCCTGAGGAAATTCAGGCTGAGATCTCAAGCATGTCCCACTCAGATAGGCAGCACGCAGTCCCCTTCCTTCTCTGCTCCTTATGGAACTCCATTGTGCCCTGTGGAGTCACAGGAGGCAAGGAAGTGCTCCCTTTGTACTTCTCATAGGAGGTGAAATATCATCCTTACTACACGTACTTCTAGGCACGAACTGGTACTCAAGGTCAGGAGATGAACCACATGTCTTCTGAACTGAGCTTTTCATTTTTGCCCTGGCTCATTATGCCCCTGTAATGTCATACATGAATATCGACTATGGGGTGTGTGTTTGGACACAACTTCATACACTGGTCTTAGGGGTATAGATCATGCAGATTGTACAATATTGTGAGCAACGTTTTGAAATCATTTGTACCAATAATGCTTTAACATAGTCAGAACGCCCTTGTGTTATCCCCACCAAATTTCCTCCCAGAATTGTGCACTTGAATATTTTTGGTACGTGGTATTGTTAGGGGGTTAAGAATGTATTTTTTTCAGGAACAGTTAAGTTTTAAGTAGCTTCTGGCTGGCCATGTGGTAAACTGGGAGCCGGTGGGCTGGGGGCACAGTTCCTGCTGGGGGTCCAGCTTAGATATTGGTATTATCTGTGGCCTTAGGTGAGTCACTTAAATTCACCAGGCCCTGCGTGTCTATGTATGAAATTAAAATAATGTCTCCTGTTTCCTCCCTCCCTCTTGCAGGTGGTGGTGCTAGAAGAAATAAGGTCATATAAGCTTTGAGCCTAGAGGAACAAGGGAATCAGTTAAGAGAATTTGTAAGGATCTCCATGTTCTTTTCCTTCTCTTGGCATCTCAATGCAGAGCCCTGGGAATAGATCCCAGGAGATCAGACCCCGGAGAGAGCAGTGAGGTCAGGAAGAGATGCCTGCCCATGGAGCTGCTCAGGGGCCTTCACACTCTTGATTTCACTAAGCATTGCCTGGAACATTACTCTCCTTGAAAGCACAGAGATTTGGGAGATTTGCCTCCCTATCCTCTATCTACTAGTTGATAATCATCTTCCGTAATTATGGGGTGTTCGGCCTGATTGTTTTATATTTCTACATAAAATCTTTTTCCTACTATGTGTCAGGATTCAGGTATAGTCTCTTCATGAAAACTACCAAATACCCACTTAACTGAAATTGGGACATGTTGCAGGACATTTGTTCTGTTATTGGCCTTTTTTTGCCACATGTCCAGGACACCTAGGAATGGTGTCTTAGGCTATTCTTTATCTGCAGTCATCAGGACCTGGCATCTCAGAGGCTTTTTGCTCTCAGGAGCCCAAACCACTGCGGTGCTCTGCTATGTGTGTATATTTATGACGCCCATTTTCCTGGGATGAGATGGAGGCAGAGATGGGACAGACTTGCCTGAGGCTGCAGGGTGATTCACGAGCACAAGGGAGAAGGAGGATGTAAGTGAGGGATTCTTCTCCCCTGACCTCACTCCCAGACCCCAAGCTGTNTAGGAGCCCAAACCACTGAGGTGCTCTGCTATGTGTGTATATTTATGACGCCCATTTTCCTAAGGATGAGATGGAGGCAGAGATGGGACAGACTTGCCTGAGGCTGCAGGGTGATTCACGAGCACAAGGGAGAAGGAGGATGTAAGTGAGGGATTCTTCTCCCCTGACCTCACTCCCAGACCCCAAGCTGTCTAGCCCATTCCCTCCCATGATCTTGCTTGCTCAGAAACCTGGTTCCAGAGCTATTTTGTTGGCTCCTCCCATCATCATTAATCTTTGACGTAATCCATTTACATAAGGCATCATTTAACCCATTATCTCCTTGTGGTTCTCACTTGGCTGCAAAGAGTTTTCCATCTCACGTTCTACTTAAGTACTACTACCAGTCTCAGTAAGTGCAGCTCTCCCCCACCCTCCTGTTCGCTGGGTTCCGGTCCTTGTGTCAGAGGCTTGGGATCATATCTCACAGGGATAAGTGCAGAGTGGTTGCTCATGAGGGAAGGGAAACTATAATTTATTGAATACCTTCCATTTATCATGCTGTATACAAGATACAAAAATAACATAATACACCTATGAGTGTGGTATTCATATTTGGCAGATAAGGAAAATGAGGCATAGAGAGGTCAGGTGACCTGCCCAAGGTCACATGACATTCAGCCCACATTCTTTTTTAAATTTTTAATTGAGGTGTAATTGACATAGAATATTATATTAGTTTCAGGCGTATAACATCATGATTTGACATTTGTATACATAGTAAAATGATTACCACAGTAAGTGTAGTTACCATCTTACCAAGTTAATAGAATATTATTGACTGGATTCCTCAAGCTGTACATCACATCTCTATGACTTATTTTATAACTGAAAGTTTGTACTTCTTGATCCCCTTCACCCATTCTGCACCCTCCATCCCCTGCCACTTTGACAACCACCAATCTGTTCCCTGTATCTGCAAGGCTCAGTTTTGTTTTGTTTTGTCTTTTAGAATACACATATAAGTAAAATAATGAAGTATTTGTCTTTCTCCGTCTGACTTCTCTCACTTAGCAAAATACCCTCTAGGTAAATCCATGTCATCTCAAGTGGCAAGATCTCATTTTTTTTTTTTTTTTTTTATGGCTGAGTAAGTAGTATTCTGTTTTACATATTTATATATTTAAAATAAAAAACTGAACATATGAATAAATAAACACATATAGACATATATACACACAAATGGATATATACCATATCTTCTTTATCCTGTCATCCATTGATAAACACTAGGTTGTTTCCATGTTTTGGCTATTGTAAATAATGCTGCAGTGAATATGGGGGTGCAGATATCTTTTCAAATTAATGTTTTTGTTTTCTTTGGGTAGATAACCAGTAGTGGGATTGATGGATCATATAGTAACTCTATTTTTAATTTTTTGAGAAACGTTCATACTGTTTTCCATGGTGTCTGTACTAGTTTATACTCTGACCAATAATTCATGAGGGTTCCCTTTTCTCTGCATCCTCATCAACATTATTTCTTGTCTTTTTGATACTGGCCATCCCAACAGGTGTGTGGTGATACCTCATTGTGGTTTTGATTTGCATTTCCCTGATCACAAGTGACGTTGAGCATCTTTTTGTTTGCCTGTTGGACGAGTGTAGGTCTTTTTTGAAATAATGTCACTGCCTTTGCCCATTTTTATTGGAGTTTTTGTTATTGAGCTGTGTGCTGTTCTTTATGTATTTTGGATATTAACCCCTTATTGGATGTATGATTGGCAAATATCATCTTCCATCTAGTAAGTTGCCTTTGCATTTTGTTGGTATTTTTCCCCTTTGCTATGCAAGTGCTTTTTAATTTGATGTTGTCCCATTCAGCCCATTGTCTTTGCCACTATGCCTCGCTGATTTGAGTTTTACTAAAAATTCTTTGGTGGCTGCACTTCTTGTTATTCATATAATTTTAATTTCTGACATTGTATAGTGATTTATGGTTTCAGAAAATTATTGTTGCAAATTTAATTTCATTTTATGTTTGCAACAGCTTTATGAAACAGGTACCACAGGTAATAATACTCCAGTTTTTTTAGATGAAGAAGCTGATACTTATAAAAGTTTCGTGATTTGCCCAACACCCACTATTTGGTGTCTAGTCTATACCACATAATCTATTATCAAAATATTCTTCCTCAAGTACTATTTTTATTATGCTACTCTTCTGATTAAGAAGCTTACAGTGACTGCCTACTGCATAATTACCTCTCAGTTGTTCAACTCTCTTTGCCAGTTGGTCTTCCCCATCCATCCATCCATCCATCATTCATTCATTCATTCATTCATTCAACACACCTTAATTAAACACATGTGATGTGTAAAGAACCAGGGATACAAAGAGGAATTATACCTGGTCCCAGCCCTTGAGGAGATTACAGTGTGGTCAGGGAGTCATGCAGGTTAACCCATTATTTTAATCCAGGATAATAAAAGTTATGGTAGAGGGTATCATGAAAGCACATTGAAGGGGCGCATCACCCAGACAGCAGGCTCGAAGAGGGCAGCTTAGAGAAGGTTGGGCGTGTGCTGAATCTTGTGGGCCAGGTTGGATGAAGGGTGTGAGATAGGGAGGGATAAGAGGTGAGGGTGGGAAAGCTAAGTAGGGAAGATCATGAAGGATTTTGTGGGCAAAGGTAAAGAATTTAGACTTTATCCTGGAGACTATGGAGAGCCATTATAGGATTTAAGGCAGGAGAGGATATGATGACATACTCACATTTGCATTTGGGAGAGGTCACCAGGCAGAAACACTGAGAATGGATTGAGGGTGGGCTAGATAGAAGACAGCAAAGTCACTTAGGTATCCATTGCAATGAAATAGTTGAGAAATTGAGGCTTAAACTAAGATATTTACAGTGGGGCTGGAGAAAATAATTTCAATCAGATTTTAAGAAGTAGAAACCCATAAAACCTGTTGACATATTAGATATAGAAGACAAGGAAGAGGAAGGAATCAGGAGGAGATCTGGGTTTGTCTGGAGCTTCTGGGCAGATATAGGGCAAGGAGAGGGATGTGAGAGGAGATCTGTTTTGAGTGTGTTGAGTTTGAGCTGCCTGTGAGATACCAAGTAAGGAGGACTAAGAGGCAATAGGACTCTTCATTCTGCAAGAGTGAAGTCTGGGAAGAAGATATGGATTTGGAAGTCATCAGCAGGAACGAGATGGTTGTAGGCTCAGGAGGAGATGAGATTAAGTATGGGGTGGTATGTGGTATGGTGGTTCTCTGGCTGTGCATTAGAACCATGGGGTTGTGGAGAGATTCTAACAATGCAGATAGCTTGGGTCACATCAGAGTAACATTAGGATTTCTGGGAATGGGATCCAAGTGCTCATTTTTGTTTTTTTAGAACTCACCAGATGATAAAGTGGCAGCCAAGGTAGAGAAGCACTTGGCATACAGAAAGAGGAGCAGGAAAAGCCTCACTGGAGAAGACAGAAGGGGAAGGAGAGAATGGGCCAAGGGTACTAAGAGAGTGAGCAGTCTGAAAGAAAAGAGTAATACCCTCTGTTATAGAGTCTTCAGTCACTACTTGAAATGACCCTTTTCCACAAGCTCCCAATCTGTTGGCTATTTCCTGCATTTAACTTGGAAGGGGCTCCTCTGTATCTCTACTCAAACTCCTCTCGATACCCAGGTTCCTGCCTTTTGCTAGGATGCCAATCCACTTATGTTCCATATATAAAGACTTGGCTCAAAGCTCCTACTCCAAATATCTGGTTAATTTTGCCAGATCCTGAGGACTCCTCTTTAGGTAGTCCCTCACACATTTAGTTGTTTGTCAGAGATGGCCCAGCTCTGGGGCAGTGCCTGGAGCCTTGGGCTTGGACTCTGAAGATCTGAGTTCAAATCCGGACTCTGCTACAAGTTAATTAGCTGAATTTTTGGGGGGGGAGTCATTAAAGCACACTAGCTTTTTTAACTAAAAAATTTTTTTAATCTGTAAGGTATTCATAGCTATAAATACTTTGAAGGGCTGCTGGAAGATTTGTATGTGAAATTGTAAGAAAGCTAAACATATGGTATAAGGTGGTATTAAGTTTTACACTGGTGAATAGGTTGCTTTGCAAGCAAAGCCTGTTTTTGTGAGTATGTGTGTGTGTGTGTGTGTGTGTGTGTATTCATTTGGTTTTCTAACTAGATTATAAACTCCTTAGGGACAGACTGTTTTGTTTCTTTTCTACCTTCCTAGAAGGGGGTTTAGTGGGCTGTTGTGATTCTTAGGCAGCCAACACCATTTGTGAGATCATGCTGGTTAATCGCAGCATCCCTGAGGATGTTGCTCCCCAGGTGACAGGATATCTGGATTTCTGTGCAGGACCCAGGAGTCAGATCATATGCCTACCCATAGGCTTGGGATGTTATTTGGGTCCATGTCATCCAGTTCAGATCTATGGGCTCCAAACATCTAAGGGACAAATCCTAGGTGAGTGCAAGAAGTAGGAAAGGGTTGAGGCAAAACCATCTGATGGCTCTCCAGCTTGCTCTGAGGGAAATCCAAAATCCTTAAGCCTACCAGATTGGTGGGTATGCAGAGTGACCTCTTGGGCCTCATTTCCTGTGACTCACCCCTTGCTCAGACTTGTCTCTCTGCTATTCCTGAACTCAGCTGGCCTGCTGCGGCCCTACAGTGGTTACAGCAGCTGACCCTTGGCCTGGGCTGCTCTTCTCCAGGTGTTCATTTGCTTTGTTCCCTTCCTCCTTAGGTCTTTGCTCTGATGTTACTTTCTCAGGAGACCCTCCCTGACTACTTTATTTAAAATTGTGACCCTCGGGGCACCTGGGTGGCTCAGTCGATTGAGCTTGAGCGTCCGACTTCGGCTCAGGTCATGATCTCACAGTTCGTGGCTTCGAGCCCTGCGTTGGGCTCTGTGCTGACTGCCAGCTCACAGCCTGGAGCCGATTTCAGATTCTGTATCTCCCTCTCTCTCTGACCCTCCCCGCTCACACTGTGTGTCTCTCTCTCTCAGAAATAAATAAAAAAACATTAAAAAAAATTAAAATTGTGACCCTCAAATTCTTTATCTTCCTTCATTGCTTCTTCCCCACCCCCATAACTCTTGTCATTATCTGATGTAATATGTATTTTACTTATCTATTTCCTATTATTTCTCCATTGGGATGTAAACTCTATGAGGACCATGGGTTTTTTTTGGGGGGGGGTCCATTTTTAAAAATTACTGTATCCCTAGTGCCTAGATTGTTCTTGGACATAGTAGGCACATACTATTTGTTGATGAATGAATAAATGAGTCAATGAATGAATGAATAAAATTTACTTATCTATGGGCAAGAGATTGTGAACTGGCAGAAACACAGTAGGTCAAGGAATCTGACTCCTTTCCTCACTCTGGTTTCCTGTTTGTTTCTTTATCAGGTTTTATTTAATCAATTATAGTGAAAACTCTTAATTTGTGTGGGGTGATGTCTCTTTAGCCTCCTGGCCTTTTTTGTTTTCTCTCAAAGGGAATAAATTCTAAGGAGGAGAGGGTTTTGGTAGTTTACTGAATCTTACTTCAAGCTCTTTCCTCTTATGTCTCCTGGATGTGGCTCCGAGTTGTCTGGAAGTTCCTCCCTTTTTTTGGGAGGGGATTTTCTAAAGAACAGTGGCTCACTTCTTTGAACTTCAAAGTCAAATGAAGAGAGAAGAATTAGGACATCATGGTTTGAAAATACATGGAATTAACTCTGTGATGTGGTTGATAGGGTTGGGAGTGCAGTTTTTTTCCAGAAGAGCCTGGACAAATTTGCAGAAGCTAAAGCATAATGAGCTGCTTGTGAACTGGCATCCTAATGTGTGTGGACGCTGTTTTCTCTGCCAGTCTTTTCCGTAGTGAGAATATAAGCAGTGACTGTATGGACCACTGGTCTTACCCAAGAGAGCCACTGTGGTGTGGTTCACAAGCTCCTGGGTACTCTGCTCAGACACATGGAGGGACTGAATGTGAATAGTGGCTTCTTTATTTCTCATCTGACTCACCTCTATCTCATCCAGCTACACCGTAGGTAGGGGTAAGGCAGAGGAGTGAAAATATCTAAGAGCTTTACTGATTTTTAAACGAGGTTCTGACAGAGTATGGGAAACCATTTGGCAAGGATGCCAAGGCAGAGATTTCTGGCTTATGGGAGAGGTTGCACTAGGTGACCCCCTTACGTCACAGAATCTGAGAGTTGGGTCATCTAATTCAACTTAGAAAAATCATCCACCTCCAGTCCCATGTACTACAGGAGTGCTTCTGCAGTGACCCTGACTGATGGTCATATAGCTTCTTCCTAGACAGGGCTGCTGATGAGAAGATCACTACCCCCCAAAAGCAGTGGACTCTGTTATAAATATGACATTTCTCTTTGAATTGGGTAAAATTGCCTTCCTTTTAACTTGGATCTAATTGCTCTAGTCCTACTCTCAAGCAACGTACAGTCTCTTCTTACTCTATGTGACCATCTTCAGATACTTGCAAATGCTTTAGCATCCTTTAAGTCTTCCCAGAAAACAGGTCTTCACCGCATTGCCTGTTTCTCTCATGTCTGGACTGAGCAGTGCGTGTCAGGAGTTCTATTTCCTTCCTCACTGGACATTAATTCTGTTAGTTCAATTTAAGATTGCTTTCGGCATTTTTTAAAGTTTTTTTTAAAGTTTATTTTTGAGAGAGAGAGTGGGAGAGAGAGAGAGAGGCAGCATAACTGGGGAGGGTCAGAGAGAGAGGGAGAGCTGGATGCAAGGCTTGATCTCACCACTGTGAGACCGTGACCTGAGCTGAAATCAAGAGCTAGATGCTTAACTGACTGAGCCACCCAGGTGCCCTGCTTTAGGCGGTTTTTAATTAAAAGAATTTAAAAAACATTTAATTGTGGTAAAATACATACAACATAAAAATTGCCCTCTTAATTATTTTTAAGTGTATAGTTCAATAGTGTTAAGTACATTCAGATTGTGGTGCAACCAATCTCTGGTACTCTTCATCTTGAAAAACTGAAACTCTGCATTCATTCCCCTATAACTCTCTCTCTCTAGCCTCTGGCAATCACTGTTCTACTTTGTGTATCTATGGCTTTGACTACTCTGGGTCCTCATATGAATGGAATCATACAATATTCGTCTTTCTGTGACTGGCTTATTTCACCTAGCTTCATGTCCTTGAAGTTCAACCATGTTGTAGTATCCGTCAGAATTTCCTGCCTTCTTAAGGCTGGATAATATTCCACTGTGTGTATATCACATTTTGTTTATGCATTCATCCATCAATGGACACTCTGGTTATTTTCCTCTTTCAGCTATTGTGAAAGATGCTATAATATGAGTGTACAATTATCTCTTCAAGATTCTGTTTTCTTTTTTCTTTAAATGTTTATTTATTTATTTATTTAGTGTGTGTGTGTGTGTGTGTGCGTGCGCGCGCGCACGCGCATGTACAGGCGTACAGAGAAGTAGGGGAGGGGCAGAGAGAGGGAGAGAGAGAGTCTCAAGTGAGCTCCATGCTGTCAGCACAGAGCTCATGTCAGGGCTCAATCCCATGAACCATGAGATTAGGGCCTGAGCCAAAATCAGGAGTCAGATGCTTAACTGACTGAGCTACCCAGGTGCCCCAAGATGCTGTTTTCAGTTCTTTTGGATATAAACTTAGAAGTATAATTGCTGAATCATATGATAATTTTATTTTTAATTTTTTGAGGAACTGCCGTACTGTTTTCCATAATGCCTGCTCAATTTTACATAAACACTATCAGTACACAGGGTTCCAGTTTCTCCACATCCTTGCCAACACTTGTTATTTTCTGTTTTAAAAACTTTTAAAAATTTTTTAATAGTAGCCATCCTAATGGGTGTGAAGTGGTATCTTGTCCTTTTGATTTGCATTTCCTTGATGACTGGTGATGTTAAGCATGTTTTCATGTGCTTGTTGGCTGTTTGTATAGCTTCTTTGGGGAAATGTCTTTTCAAATCCACATTTTAGTTGGATTGTTTGGGATTTTTTGCTGTTGAGTTTTTGGAATTCTTTTTACACATTTTGGATATTAATCTTTTGTCAGATATATATGGTGAATATTTTTTCCCATTCTATGGGTTGTCTTCTCACACCATTGATTGTGTCCTTCGACGCACAGAAGTTTTTAATTTTGATGTAGTCCAGTTTATCAATTTTTACTTTTGTTGCCTTTACTTTTGGTGTAATGCTTTAGGCTGTTTTATTTTTATTTAAAGCAATTACAGTTCACTACTTTCCTGTTATGAGGACAATCAATTAAAAGTCCTAGTCACATCTGTCATGCCTAATGCTGGTAAGCCCAGTGACCTTCATTCTGCCTCCTCACCTGCATTTCTCTAAAGACTACTCATCCCTAAAGGCAAATTCTTCTTTCTTTCAGCAAGAACCCCACTAGTATTCCCTAGTCAGATGTAATTTTTCTTCCTCTGACCCATGTGCTTGATTACAAGCCTGTCATACTATTCTTTGGATTAAATGTATTACATCCCTCAGAAGACTGTGAGCTCCTTGAAGTCAGGGGCAGCTTGGTTTACATTTGTACCCCTCACAGTTCTAGCATCAGGTCTTATGTGTAGCTGTTTTAGCAAAGACTGGTTGACTTGGCAATTACATGCAGGATTCTGCTCCATGAATTAAAGTGCTTATAGGTAGGCTCTTTTCATTGGCGTGGGAGGCAATAAAGTGACTTAAAAACATGGATGACAGAAGCCAGAACTGGATTGGAATTCTATTCTTTTTACTTACAAGATAGATATATGACTTTGGGGAAGTTATTGAATCTCTTTATGCTTTCGCTTTCTCATCTGTAAAGTGGAAATGATAAAAAGCACTTGACTTAAGAAGGTTCATGAAAGGATTCTATGAAATAGGCATGTGAGCGCTCAGCATTGTGCCTAGCACATAGGAAGTGCTCTGTGAAATTTAATGGCTATTTTTCACTTGTATTTGCAAACAATTGTTTGTTCTTTTGGACCCATCACATGGAATTGTGGTTGTCTTCCTGCCCCACATGCGAATTCTTGATGGTGGTCCCTTATCTCTGTAACCCTCCAGTGCCAGCACAGTGCCCAGCAAATTATGATCATTAGTGTTTGTTGGATGAATGAATGAATGAATGAATCTGAGATTTTTGTACTGTAGCCCTAATGTTCCATATGTAAATGTTGCTGTTATTAGTAGGCATTGCATTGTGGGGCCTTATAAATCAATACTAACAATAATTTCCTTGACTTTAGGGAAGTGTGTGGAAGACAGCATGAAAGACAGACTTACAAATTATGAACTTTAAATTAAGCAGAATAAATTAGAAGGTCATAATAGAGGAATGAAAATAGTAGGTACAGACAGGTGACATGAAAAAAGTATGACTAAGGTAGGTGTAAGGGATGGCTTTATGGAGGTGAAATTTGAAGTGAGATTTTAAAGATGAGTACAATATCGATGGAATAAGTCCACCTGCCTATTTAAATCCTAACCATTCACTGAAGTCCATTGAAGATGCTGCCTCGACTATGAAGACGTTTATCTTGCCCCACCAGCATGTGATCTGCACCTCCTTTGAGTTTCTATGGTCCTTTCTTTCTTATCACGGTACCACCTTCTGTTATAGCTCTTGGTATGCATGGGGTGAACAAAAATGTTGTAAATTGAATCATCATTACCTATATGCTCAGTTTAGTACCTGGCTCTATCCCTGACTGATTGTAAGCTCTTTCAGAGCATGAGTTGTGTTTCCACAGTTCTCTAGTACCTAGAATGTGCCAGGCACTATGGCAGTCACTCCACAGGTCCTTACAGCCACCCTATAAAGAAGGTATTATTATCAGAATTTTAAAATGAGGAAACTGAGGCTCAAGTCAAACAAGAACTTAAGAGGTTGGGACAAGATTGGAATTCACTTCTTTTTTTTTTAATTTATTTTTTAAAGTCAGATCCAAGTTAGTTAGGATATAGTGCAACAATGATTTCAGGAGTAGATTCCTTAATGCTCCTTATCCATTTAGCCCCTCCCCCTCCCACTCCCCCTCCCGTAACCCCTCTGTTTGTTCTCCATATTTATTTATTTTTATTTTTTTTAAAGTTTTTTAATGTTTTATTTATTTCTAGGAGAGAGAGAGAGAGACAGCATGAGCAGGGGAGGGCCAGAGAAAGAGGGAGTCACAGACTGAAACAGGCTCCAGGCTCTGAGCTGGCAGTCAGCACAGAGCCCGACGCGGGGCTCGAACCCACGAACCGCGAGATCGTGACCTAAGCGAAAGTCGGACGCTCAACCGACTAAGCCACCCAGGCGCCCCATGTTCTCCATATTTAAAAATCTCTTATGTTTTGCCCCTCCCTCGTTTTATATTATTTTTGCCTCCCTTCCCTTATGTTCATCTGTTTTGTATCTTAAAGTCCTCATATGAGTGAAGTCATCTGATATTTGTCCTTCTCTGACAGACTAATTTTGCTTAGCATAATACCCTCTAGTCCCATCCACATAGTTGCAAATGGCAAGATTTTATTTTATTATTATTTTTTTTGCCAAGTAATACTCCATTGTATTACATGTGGTATATACATATACCACATCTTTATCCATTCATCCATTGATGGGCATTTGGGCTCTTTCCATACTTTGGCTATTGTTGATAGCACAGCTATAAACATTGGGGTGCATGTGCCCCTTTGAAACAGCACACCTGTATCCCTTTTTAAATACCTAGTAGTGAAAATGTTGGGTCGTTGGGTAGTTCTATTTTTAGTTTTTTTTTAAGGAACGTCCATACTGTTTCCCAGTATGGCTGTACCAGTTTGCATTCCCACCAGCAGAACAAAAGAGGTCCTCTTTCTTTGCATCCTTGCCAACATCTGTTGTTGCCTGAATTGTTAGTGTTAGCCATTCTGACAGGTGTGAGGTGGTATCTCCTTGTTTTGATTTGTGTTTCCCTGATGATGGGTGATTTTCAGCATTTTTTTCTTGTGTTGGTTGGCCATCTGGATGTCTTTTTTGGACAAGTGTCTATTCATGTCTTTAGCCCATTTCTTCACTGGGTTATTTGTTGTTTTTCGGGGGGTGCTGAGTTTGGTTAAGTTCTTTATCGATTTTGGATACTAACCCTTTATTTGATATGTCGTTTGCAAATATCTTCTCCCATTCCGTCTGTTGCTTTTTAGCTTTGCTGATTAGAATTCACTTCTATTGAACTCACAAACTGCTGCTATATACATTGTGCCCTTAAAGACAGTAGCTGCTGTAGTAGAAACTGATGATGAGTCCATGTGACAAAAGTCTTACTTGTTTACTGGGCAGACAGCGCCATACTCTGACCTGTTCCCTTCTCAACAGCTTTTGTCATTTTTCTAGATGTCTCAGGACACAGGGAATCCAGTAACCAGTAGGTGGCACTAAAATCCCACATGATATTTTTCTCCAGTTGGCTGACAAGGTGTTTTTCAGCCTCTGGAATACGTGCTGATTCACCTAGACACTTAGTTATGAAACCAGAGCAGTGTAACTTGAAGGAAATCTACATTGTAAGTTGTACTGTGCCAGCTCCTCATTTTAAGGATGAGAACACTGGAGCACAGTATGGGGACAAAATTACCCAGTCATATGTGGCATTAGTGGCAGTGCCAGGACTAAAACTCAAATTTTCTGACTCCCAGTCCAGTGCTTTCTCTCTTAGACTGCTGCTCTCTATTTAATTTAGTCCCTGTCCCTGAATGTAAGTTGCTTGTGTGCAAAATGTATTTTGACAGTGGGGACTCAATGAATGTTCAAATAAAATTCGGCTCTAGCTGCTTCAGAGAGCCTCCCCGTCAGTTAGCCAATACGGTGGTTGCAAATCCATCATGTGGAGTTCTGAAAGAAATAGGAGACTCATCAGCTTTAAAAAATTTTTTTTATTTAAATTCAAATTAATTAACCTACAGTGTACTGTTGGTTTCAAGAGTAGAAACCAGTAATTCATGACTTACATATAACACCCGGTGCTCATCCCACCATGGGCCCTCCATACTGCCCATCACCCATCTAGCTCATCCCCTCACCCACCTCCAGCAACCCTCAGTTCATTCTCTGAGGTAAAGAGTCTCTTATGGTTTCCCTCCTCTCTGTTTTTATCTTATTTTTCCTTCCCATCCCCTATGTTCATCTGTTTTGGGTCTTAATTTCTACATATGAGGGAAATAATAGATTTGTCTTTCTCTGACTGACTTATTTTGCTTAGCATAATATACTCTAGTTCCATCTACATTGTTGGCAAGATTTCATTTTTTTGTTTTATGATCACTGAGTAATCCATTGTGTGTATATACCACATCTTCTTTATCCATTCATCAGTTGATGGACACTTGGGCTCTTTCCATAATTTGGCTATTGTTGATAGCGCTACTATAAACATGGGGGTACATGTGCCCCTTTGAATCAGCATTTTTGTATTCTTTGGATAAATACCTAGTAGTGCAATTGCTGGGTTGTAGGGTAGTTCATTTTTAATTTTTTGAGGAACCTCCATACTGTTTTCCAGAGTGGCTGCACCAGTTTGCATTCCCACCAACCATGCAAAAGGTTCCTCTTTCTCCACAGCCTCACCAATGTCCGTGGTTTCCTCAGTTGTTAATTTTAGCTATTCTGATAGGTGTGAGGTGGTATCTCATTGTGGTTTCCATTTATATTTCTTTGATGATGAGTGATGTTGAGCATCTTTTCATGTGTCTGTTTGCCATCTTTGGAAAAGTGTCTATTCATGTCTTCTGGCAATTTCTTCACTGCATTATTTGTTTTCTGGGTATTGAGTCTGATAAGTTCTTTATAGATTTTGGGTACTAACCCTTTATCCAATACGTCATTTGAAAATATCTTTTCCCATTCCATTGGTTGCCTTTAGTTTTGTTGATTGCTTCCTTCGGTGCGCAGCAGACTTTTATCTTGATGAAATCCCAATAGTTCATTTTTGCTCTTGTTTCCCTTGCCTCTGGAGACATGTCTAGTGAGAAGTCGCTGTGGCCGAGGTCAAAGAGGTTACTGCCTGTTTTCTTCTGTAGGATTTTGGTGATTTCCTGTCTCACATTTAGGGCTTTTATCCATTTTCAATTTATTTTTGTGTATGGTGTAAGAAAGTGGTCTAGATTCATTTTCCTGCATGCCACTGTTCAGTTTTCCCAGCCAGATTTGCTGAAGAGACTTTCTTTTTTCCATTGGATAGTCTTTCCTGCTTTGTTGAAGTTTAGTTGACCATACACTTGTGGGTCCACTTCTGGGTTCTCAGTTCTGTTCCACTGATCTGAGTGCCTCTTTTTGTGCCAGTACCAGGGTGTTTTGATGATTACAGCTTTGTAATATAGCTTGAAGTTTGGAATTGTGATGCCTTCAGCTTTGGATTTCTTTTTCAACATTACTTTGGTTATTCAGGGTCTTTTCTGGTTCCTGTAAGTTTTATGATGGTTTGTTGTTGCTCTATGAAGAATGCTGGTATTGTTTTGATAGGGATTGCATTGAATGTATAGATTGCTTTGGGTATTGACATTTTAACAATATTTGTTCTTCCAATGGAATGCTTTTCCATTTCGTTGTGTCATCTTCAATTTCTTTCATAAGCTTTCTATAATTTTCAGCATATAGATCTTTTACCTTTTTGGTTAGGTTTATTCTTAGATATATTATGGTTTTTGTTGCAATTGTAAATGGGATTGATTCCTTGGTTTCCCTTTCTGCTGCTTCTTATTACACCTAAAAGAGCTAGAAAAGGAGCAGCAAGGAAATCCTAAAGACAGCAGAAGAAGGGAAATAATAAAGATCAAGCAGAAATAAATGATATAGAAACAAAAAAGTAGAACAGATCAATGAATCTAAAAGTTAGTTTTTTGAAATAAACAGAATTGATAAACTCCTATGGACTTATCAAGAAGAAAAGAGAGAGTACCCAAATAGATAAAATCGTGAATGAAAGAGAGATCACAACCAACACCACAGAAATACAATTATAAGAGAATACTATGTAAAATTATATGCCAACAAACTGTGTAATCTGGGAGAAATGGACAAATTTGTAGCAACTCACACACACCAAAACTGAAACAGGAAGAAATAGAAAATTTGAACAGACCCGTGACCAGCAAAGAAATTGAATCAGTTGTCAAAAACCTCCCAACAAACAAGATTCCTGGGTCAGATGGCTTCCCAGAGAAATTCTACCAATTTCTTCAACATTTAAAGAAGAGTTAGTACCTATTCTTATCAAACTGTCCCAAAAAATAGAAATGGAAGGAAAGCTTCCAAAGTCATTCTAGGAAGCCAGCATTACCTTGATTTCATAAGCTTCTTTTTGAAAACAAATTTTAAAATGTTTAATTATTTTTGAGAGAGAGACAGAGCATGAGCAGGGGAGTGGCAGAGAGAGGGGACACATAGAATCTAAAGCAGGCTCCAGGGCTCTGAGCTGTCAGCACAGAGCCCAATGTGGAGCTCAAACAGATCGTGAAATCATGACCTGAGCCGAAGTTGGTTGCTTAAGAAACTGAGCCACAAGGGACCCCAATTTCATCAGCTTCTTGATGTCTTGTAGCTTCAGTGGAAAGGATGAATCGCATAACTGAAGCAGTGGAAGAACGTTTGTTTTGTTTGCCATTGTACCCTCTGCTTTGAAAAGAGTATACACTCATGGTATATGCTCAGTGGGTATATGTGTCCACTGAATGCACACAGAAGACCTCTGTAATCTTCCTTCAGACTACACTTCCGGCTTGGTTCCCCACTATGCCCCTACATGCCACCTAGACTCCAGCCTGACCAGACAACTGCCCAGCCTCCATACCTTTGCTTATACATTTCCTCCACTGAAGCACTGTCCTAACTTTCATCTGACAAAAGCCTATCTATTCTATTAATTAGTAGCACCTCCCAGACCTATCACCAGTGCAAAATTTATCACATTGCACTGAATCAACCCTACACCCATCTGTTTCTCACACCAAGCTGCAAGGTCCTAGCAAGCAGAGACTGCATCTTACTCAATTGTATCTTGGGCATTAAGCACAGTGACTGACCAACTCTATGTAAAGAGACAGAGATTTAGAATAAAAGGACCTGTATTTGAGACCTAGCTCTACCACTTACCGATTTCATGATCTTAGAAAACTTAGGAAAATTCTTCATCTCTTTAAATCTCAGTTTTATCATCTATAAAATGGGGTTAAAAATTCTAATAGTTGCTTAAAAATAAATTGAGATGACATACACAAAGTAATTAATAATCTGATATCTTCTTGCTTATTTAGTTGGTGTTTATCATCTTTTCCCCTTTGGCATTATTTTTCATAGAAGCTTAATAAATGTTTACTGTATTATTGAAAAGTCCAGCTTACATGCCAGCTCCTCCAGGAAGCCTTCCTTGATCCCCCTTCTTCCCAGGCAATAACAAAACTTTGGAAAGTTTCTGTGACCACAAAACAAACTTCTCAAGTGTGCATGGCATATTCTCCATGATAGATAACATACTGGGACATAAAGCAGCCTTCAATAAATATAAAAGAATTGAGATCATATCATGCACACTTTCAGATCACAATGCTATGAAACCTGAAATCAACCACAGGAAAAAGTCTGGAAATCCTCGAAAAACATGGAGGTTAAAGAATACCCTACCTAAAGAATGAATGGGCCAATCAGGCAATTAGAGAAGAAATTTAAAAAATATATGGAAACAAATGAAAATGAAAATACAACAATTCAAACTCTATGGGATGCAGCAAAGGCAGTCCTAGGAGAAGAGTACATTGCACTTCAGGCCCAGACTATTTCAAGAAATTAGAAAAAGCGCAAGTACAAAATCTAACAGCACACCTAAAGGAACTAGAAGGAGAGCACCTCAAACCCAGTAGGAGAAGAGAAATAATAAAATAATAAAAATCAGGGCAGAAATAAACAATATATAATCCAAAAAAGCCAGTTGAATAGATCAATGAAACCAAGAGTTGGTTTTTTGCAAAAATAAACAAAACTGATAAACCTCTAGCCAGGCCTCTCAAAAAGAAAAGAGAGAGCTCTCAAATAGACAAAATCATGAATGAAAATGGACTTACTACAACCAATCCCTCAGAAATACAACCAATTATCTGGGAATGCTATGAAAAATTATATGCCAACAAACTGGACAACTTAGAAGAAATGGACAAATTCCTAAACACACACTCACTACCAAAATTCACACGGGAAGAGAGAAAATCTGAACAGACCCATAACTAGTGAAGAAATTGAATCAGTTATCAAAAATCTCCTAACAAATAAGAGCCCTGGGCCAGATGTTTCCCTGGGGAATTCTACCAGACATTTAAAACAGAATTAATACCCATTCTTCTCAAGCTATTCCAAAAAATAGAAATCAAAGGAAAACTTAATTCATTCTACGAAGCCAGCATCACTTTGATTCCCAAGCCAGACAGAGACCCAGCAAAAAAAAAGAGAACTACAGGCCAATATCTTTGATGAATACGGATGCAAAAATCCTCAAGAAGATATTTGCAAATTGAATCCAACAGCACATAAAAAGAATTATCCACCATCATCAAGTGGAATTCATTCCTGGGTTACAGGGCTGGTTCAATATTTGCAAATCAATCAATGGATACATCACATTAACAAAAGAAAAGATAAAAACCACAGGATCCTGTCGATAGACTCAGAAAAAGCATTTGACAAAATACAGCATCCCTTCTTAATAAAGACCCTCGAGAAAGTCAGGATAGAAGGAACTTACTTAAACATCATAAAACCATCTATGAGAAGCCTTCAGCTAACATCATCCTCAACGGGGAAAAACTGAGAGCTTTCCCCCTGAAATCAGGAACACGACAGAGATGTCCACTCTCACCACTGTTGTTTAACATATTGCCGGAAGTTCTAGCATCAGCAATCAGACAACAAAAGGAAGTAAAAGCATCAGAATTGGCAAAGAAGAAGGCAAACTTTCACTTTTTGCAGACGACATGATACTCTACATAGAAAATCCGGAGACCCTGGGTGGCTCAGTCGGTTGAGCCTCCGACTTTGGCTCGGGTCATGATCTCACAGTTCATGGGTTCAAGCCCCGTGTCGGGCTCTCTGCTGACAGCTAGCTCAGAGCCTGGAGCCTGTTTCGGATTCTGTGTCTCCCTCTGTCTCTGATCCTCCCCTGTTCACACTGTCTCTCTTTCTCTCAGAAATAATTAAAAATATTAAAAAATTAAAAAAAAAAGAAAATCCGACAGACTCCACCAGAAGCCTACTAGAACTGATCCATGAATTCAGCAAAGTNAGACCCTGGGTGGCTCAGTCGGTTGAGCCTCCGACTTTGGCTCGGGTCATGATCTCACAGTTCATGGGTTCAAGCNCCCAAAGGAAGGAATCAAGAGCAAAAATGAACTATTGGGACCTCATCAAGATAAAAAGCTTCTGCATGGCCAAGGACAATCAATAATAGGAAATCAATAAATGACACTAATAGGCAACTGAAGGAATGGGAAAATATAGTTGCAAATGACATATCAGATAAAGGGCTAGTATCCAAAATCTATAAGGAACTCACCAAACTCCACACCCAAAAAACAAATAATCTAGTGAAGAAATGGGCAGAAGACATGAACAGACACTTTTCCAAATAGGACATACAGATGGCTAACAGACACATGAAACAATGCTCAGTGTCACACATTATCAGGGAGATACAAATCCAAACCACACTGAGATACCACTTCACGCCGGTCAGAGTGGCTAAAATAAACAAATCGGGAGACTCTGGATGCTGGCAAGGATGTGGAGAAATGGGCACCCTCCTACACTGTTGGTGGGAATGCAAACTGGTGCAGCCCCTCTGGAAAACAGTGTGGAGGTTCCTCAAAAAATTAACAATAGAACTCCCCTATGACCCAGCAATAGCACTGCTAGGACTTTACCCAAGGGATACAGGAGTGCTGATGCATAGGGGCACATGTACCCCAATGTTCATAGCAGCACTCTCAACAATAACCAAAACATGGAAAGAGCCTAAGTGTCCATCAACGGACGAATGGATGTGGTTTATCTATACAATGGAATACTACATGGCCATGAGAAAGAATGAAATCTGTGTAGCAACATGGATGGACCTTGAGGGTGCTATGCTGAGTGAAATAAGTCAGGCAGAGAAGGACAGATACCATATGTTTGCATGTATAGGTGGATTAGGAGGAACTTAATGGAGGACCATGGGGGAGGAGAATGGTAAAAATAGTTGGGGAGAGGGAGGGAGGCAAACCATGAGAGACTCTTGAATGCTAAGAACAAACTAAGGGCTGATGGGGGTGGGGGAGAGGGGAAGAGGGTTAATGGGCATGGAGGAGGGCACTTGTGGGGATGAGCACTGGGTGTTATATGGAAACCAACTTGGCAATAAACTAAGAAAAAAAAAAAGAAATAGTGATGACATTTGGAGCTGTAGGAAGGGATACAATAACTGTAGTTAGAAAAGAGAAGGCAGCTGAGGAGTCAACCCCAAGGAGAAGATGTTTTTTACAAGGGAATGTTATCTTTCTGGTGTAGGTAGATTTGGAAGATGCATTGTGAATTAGCTTCATGGTGTGCATGATTCAGAGTCTGAGAGTAGAAACAGAGCTTAAAGGGGATGGTTTCCTGTTTGGTTGTTCCGACTGAGGAAATTTAGAAGGTTGCTCTCTGGTTTAGATCCAGAGTNGAAATAGTGATGACATTTGGAGCTGTAGGACTGGATACAATAACTGTAGTTAGAAAAGAGAAGGCAGCTGAGGAGTCAACCCCAAGGAGAAGATGTTTTTTACAAGGGAATGTTATCTTTCTGGTGTAGGTAGATTTGGAAGATGCATTGTGAATTAGCTTCATGGTGTGCATGATTCAGAGTCTGAGAGTAGAAACAGAGCTTAAAGGGGATGGTTTCCTGTTTGGTTGTTCCGACTGAGGAAATTTAGAAGGTTGCTCTCTGGTTTAGATCCAGAGTGCTGCTTTATTGCCAGCTGCAGAGCCCGCTCCCAGTTAGAGCAATAGGATACCTTTCCTCCCTGCTTTTGGACCCTCTTAAGGTGAACTTCCTTTCTTGTCTTTTGGCTTTAAAGGCAGGCTAGTCCCCCAATTTGTGCTTATGTTGTACCTGTGATGGGGAGTTACCCAGACCAACTTAATCTAACTCCACCCTTATACTAGCCATTTCTTTTCATCCCAAACATCTCTCTTGCTCTCTTTCCCCTTTTCCTTTCATTTTCTGCTCAGAAAACTTTTCTGGCTCCTACTACTAACAGAAAAAATTCCAAACTCTTCATGGTAGATTTTGAAGTCCTCCATTATCTGGCTCTATTTGTCGTTCCAGCTTTGACTCTTTGCTTTCTGTCTTTAGTGTTCAACGTATGTGCTTTTTGCTTCACTGAACACCCCTGGACCTTCCTTCACCATGTGGCAATCATGCTTCCCCCTGCCTAGAATGCCTAAATATTTCCCACTCATCACTACCCAGCTGACCCACTAAGAGCCCTAAGGAACCCTTAGCAGCTTCCAGATTTTGAGAACTCTCAGCTTTGAGTTTATTCTCCACCCTCTAGTTTAGCTTTCTGGGGAGGGCCTCAGGTATAGAGAACATTTGTGGGGAAGACCCTTCTTACCCCTGAACAATTATGCCACCTAAAAAGCAGCCAACCTATGGGTATCCCCATCAATCTTAAGGGCCTGGATGAGCTATGACCCTTTTCATCCCCACTCCCCCAGGATCATGGCCCTAGCTTAGATGCTTTCCTCCATGCAAGCATCTCTCAGTCCTTCCACACAGTTAATTACTCCTTTTTTGGTGTCATGACAGCAATTTTCTTGTACATACAATATTTTGCCTTGTTTAATGATTGTTTGCTGTATGCATGTTTCTTACTAGATTGTAACCTTCTTGAGGAAAGGTGCTGTTGTTATGAATCTATATATTCTTCCTGCGGGGAATCTGATGGCCTTCAATATCCATTCTTATCTCCTATATTTCCTAGACTCCCTTGAAGCTAGGGTTCTCGATATGGATTAAGTTTTTCCAATTAGATGTGTTTCCATGATATTTGGAAGGTACGGTGATTTGTTGCTATTTCTTTTGGTAAATAGGGTATGGAACATGGATATTGACAGGCAGTTTTGTCATCAATGCCAGCAGCTCTGGATCCTAGCTTTCTGATTCCTGGATTGCAGCTCTATTGATGTCTTGAACTCAGTAGTTCTGGGGCTCACTTGCTGATTTCTAATAATTCAGCTCTTATAATTCTAGGCATTCAAAGTCCTATTGCTTAAAATATGGAAAAAGGTTGCTCTTTCATTCACTGACCCTTGACTGAATAAGGGTCAAAATTAGCCTCTTTTGTATGTTACTACGTAAATGTTACTATGTAGATGTTCAGCTGGTTTTTTCCTGAAGCCAGACTAATTTCCTCCTTCTATTTCCAGACTAATTTCCTCACCTACTCAATAAATAATTAACGAGTGTCCCTGGACATTGGTGGCTGCACTGAGTGCTGAGCAGTGCATAGTTGAGTAAGATATAGTCTTATTCCCAGTTTGGTAGGAGAGATAATCACAGTAAAGTGTGTGACAAAGGCTATAAGAGAAATACGTGGGAATGTAGAGGAAGGAATGCTTGGAGTGTCTGGAAAGGCTGACCAGAAGATATAATGTTTTAGTTGGGACACAGAGGATGCCCAGGTTTTTACCTGGCAAAAGAGGGAGAGGAGGTACTCCAGGCTATGGAATGGTATATTCAAAGACATGAATTAATGAAAGACCATGGTATCCTAAGAAAAGGTCAAATCCCTGGCATGACTGGAGCGTTGGGTGCTCCTGGGACTAAACTGGGTAGGTCATCTGGGTCAGATGGTGAAGGGCCTATATATTATGCTAAGGACTCTGAACTTTATTCTAGTCACTGGGGGCCACTGAACAAGAGGGAGATAAAGGCAGTGGAAATGGAGAAGTGGGAAGAGATCCAAGAGGTATGAAGGACATAGAGTTGACAAGATTTAATGACCATTTGAATGTGGAGGTGAATGAGGGTGAGGGCCAACTTTCTCCTCTGTGGTGGAAGAAGCTGAAAATATTTAGATAAATTAATTTTGGCTCTTTGCTATTTGTTTCATATTGATTCCCTTTCTTCTTCTTCCTCTTCCTCTTCCTCTTCCTTCTCTTCTTTTCCTCCCTTCATGCCTCCCTCCCCCAACCTCTAACTCTTTCTCCTTCGTCTTCAGTGCTCAGGAACTCAAAGAACAAAGTCATCTTTGGAGTCAAGAAATGAGGTCTTATCCTCGGAAAGCAGCACCCAAGTGAAGATAGGACAGCATATCCCTACCACGAAGAAGGAAAAGAGTCATCAAGGTCATTGCTCACCAATCATTTATTGGATATTTTAATACATTTCCATAGATTTTCTTTGAAGGGTTTTCCAGAACAATGGATGGACAATTTTGGCTTGTTGGAATCTGTAAGCAGATGACATATAATTTCTCTCTGTTTTATATGATCAGAAACTGAAATGACATGGAGCTGGAACCAGTCTAGTCAGCCGTAGTGGTAGCAGCTCAGGCAACTCTCCTTCTGGTGAGGGGTGGGAGCCTACGTGTGGCAGGTGTTGTGGACTTCAGAGTTGACTCTTCTAGCAGCATCTCACCATGTTTCATTTTAGTGTAGGCTATGAGGCTTGCGATTCCTAGTGTTTTGCCCATTGGAGCCAAGCTCACTGAAGCCCAGGTGTCCTGTCCTCAGGCTATAATATGTATCTTCAGAATACCTTTCCTGTTTCTGAACTTTTGGGAGGAGTTTCTACCATTCAGTGATCCAACCATGTCCCACCTACACAGAGGGAAAACCAGGAAATGATTTAAATCCCCAGACAATCAAAATTGGGATCTGATTATGTCACCCAATTCACCACTCAGATTTAACCTAACCAGAACACCCTAGAATTGCTGCTTAAAGAATGGAAACGCCCTAAAAGTGAATACTAGTCCTCATAAGCATCCTTGCAAGTAGATAGAAGAGAGAAGGAAGACATACATTTTTAATCTCTTAAACAGAAGTAAGGATAAACTTGACAAGTAGATTTCTTCTTTGCCTTTGGGTTGCTTTAGCTCTGGTGTGTGCACAGCCTAGGGCTGATTCCTTTTCTGCTCTTGTACATAGTCATAGAGGGGGTTAGGAGAAGGAGCTGCCCTGGTCAGATGACTTCCACCCTGTTCTCTCCTTGGGTGCCTCCCACTGCTCTGGGTGGGATGGAGGGTCAGGTTACTGCCTCTTCCCTGGGAATCTTGCCTCTGGCTATTCTCATTCCTGTGGAATTTTTCTCTATTACCACAATCTTGCTGCTGGATCCCATAAGGTTGTTGATCCTGGGACCCTTGATACCTTTCTTCCTCCTCAAGGGTTTGCCTATCCCATTGTCGCTGACAGTTTTGATTCTCTTTGTGGATTTGCCTGTCTCGTTGCTGACGGGTCTGGTCACCTTCGTGGGTTTGCCTGTCTTGTCGCTGATGAGTCTGCTCACCTTCGTGGGTTTGCCTGTCTCGTCGCTGACGGGTCTGCTCGTCTTCGTGGGTTTGCCTGTCCTGTCTCTGATTGCCTTGTTCCTCCTCATGGGTTTGCCTGGCCTGCATCTTGCATGGAGTTTCCCGGCCCTCACAACCATGTCTGCCCCAGCTTTGGCAGGCCTGCTCTCCCGCTGCCTGGTGGCTCTGCCTCTCTCCATGCCTGGCCTGCATCTGTCTGTGGTCCTGCTCACCACTACATGATTGCCATTCACCTTCCTTATAACTATGTGGCCCTTCTTGCTTGATTTGTGCTATGAGTTTGTGTTGGTGGTGTTGGCTATCTTCCTCAGGCTCCCATACCTGGTGGCTGTTCCGCTGCCCTTCCCTAGACTGGAATCTTTGCCCCTGATTTTGAGTCACTTCTTGTCCTTGAGTCTGTTGACTTAGTCTCCCTGACCTTCCTGATTGCTCAACATATGAGTCTCTGCTTGTTTCCTCACTCCCTTGAAAGTAACTATTTTGCTCTGTTTCCCGAATCTCTGACTGACCATGGTGAGAACTCAGCCCTTGTCTGTCTGTCTGACCATAATGATAACTGTGGCCTTCTCTGTCTGTCTGGCCAGAACAATAACCCTGGCCTTCTCTGTTTGTCTGACTGTAATGAGAGCTCAGGCCTTGTCTGTCTATCTGGCCATAGTGGGAACTCTGGCCTGCTCTGTCTGTTGGGCCATAGTGAGAACTCTGACCTGCTCTGTCTGTCTGGTCATACTGAGAACTCTGGGCTTGTCTGTCTGTCTGGCCATACTGAGAATTATGGCCTTGTCTGTTTGTCTGGCCATAGTGGGAACTCTGGCCTTGTCTGTTTGTCTGGCCGTAGTGGGAACTCTGGCCTTGTCTGTCTGTCTGACCATACTGAGAACTCTGGCCTTGTCTGTCTGTCTGGCCATAGTGGGAACTCTGGCCTTGTCTGTCTGTCTGGCCATAGTGGGAACTCTGGCCTTGTCTGTCTGTCTGACCATACTGAGAACTCTGGCCTTGTCTGTCTCTCTGGCCATAGTGGGAACTCTGGCCTTGTCTCTCTGTCTGACCATGCTGAGAACTCTGGCCTTGTCTGTCTGTCTGACCACGCTGAGAACTCTGGACTTGTCTGTCTATCTGGCCATAGTGGGAAATCTGGCCTTGTCTGTCTGTCTGACCATACTGAGAACTCTGGCCTTGTCTGTCTGTCTGGCCATACTGAGAATTCTGGCCTTGTCTGTCTATCTGACCATAGTGGGAACTCTGGCCTTGTCTGTCTGTCTGGCCATAGTGGGAAATCTGGCCTTGTCTGTCTGTCTGACCATACTGAGAACTCTGGCCTTGTCTGTCTGTCTGGCCATACTGAGAACTCTGGCCTTGCCTGTCTGTCTGGCCATACTGAGAACTCTGGCCTTGCCTGTCTGTCTGGCCATATTGAAAGTCCAATTCTTGCCTATTTCTCTGACCATAACCTGATTTCTGATCCAGCCTCCCAGACTGTCCGTAGCAAGAGCCTGATTCCTGTTGATTTGTCTGACCATAACAAGAATTGTGAACTTGTCTCTCACATTGATTTAAGGCAAAGATATATCCTTGTTTTTTAGGCTGGCTACTGCTAGATTTATGACTCCATCTTTGACCATAATTGGAGTCCCTATCCTGTCTTTCAGACTGATCACAATGGGAGTTCCTGTCCTGTTTCTCAGACTGACCACAGTGGGAGTCCCTATCCTGTGTCTCAGACTGACCTCTGTGGGAGTCCCTGTCCTGTGTCTCAGACTGACCTCTGTGGGAGTCCCTATCCTGTCGCTCAGACTGACCACAGTGGGAGTCCCTATCCTGTCGCTCAGACTGACCATAGCAGGAGCCCGTATCATGTCGCTCAGAGTGATGCTCGTATGCATCCTGGTTTTGTCTCTCAGACTGAGTGCAGTGGGAGTCCTGCCTTTCTCCCTCATGCCTCTGCCTGCGTTGTCTGCCTCTATTTTCTGGAAACTTATGGTCTTGTGTTCCCTCCTGCTCCTCTTCTTGCTGAGAGATGCTATCTCCACATGACTTATTATTCAGTTTATGATAGCAGGCTTGAGCCAATTGAAACACCAACAAGAGATATTCATGAAAATCAACATGTCCATTTCTGTCTTTATCCAAGAGGCTCAGGATGGTTTCCACAGTGTCTGGGTCATTTGGTCTCTGTGAGAAGGTAAAACAAAGAGTGAAATCAGCTGTTCTCCTGTAGATATGAAGATGTGTGCTGGTATCCATACCCCTACCTCTTCTGTCCTGTATGAGCCTTCCTCATACAGGAATGGTGAATTGGTCACCATTCATCTGAAATGGCTTGGGCTTTATTTAGTCTTTGATCAACTGGTCCTCTGAAACTCATCCCTTGCTAGACCAATGGGGGCATGATTATTCCATTACATGCTATATTGTAATTATTCACCTACTTCTTTCCAACCACACTGTGAGATTCTAGAGGGAAGAGAAGGTGGTTTTATTCATGTTTGCATCCCCAGTGACTAGGATGGTGCTGGCATGGAATAGATATTCCACGGCTCTTTATTGAATGAATGAATGAGAAGATGTGTGTACAGCACTCAAATATAGAAATCAAGCTATGAATCTAGAATTTCTTCTGAGAAATGATTTCTGGTTTGAACTTGTACCCTCTCCTGTCAAGCCCAGCTATAAGAAGGTACGTGTGTGTGTGTGTGTGTGTGTGTGTGTGTGTGTGTGTGTGTGTGTGTGCTGGGAGAGAAGTACTAAAGAGCTGTCTGAAAATCTTTAGCTATAGGTAGAGCATGACCAGATCAAACAAAAAACATCAAGCCCTGGATGCAGGTGTCAGAATCACTCACGCTTGACTCCATGGGGTCAGAGTCTATGCATCTTACCTGGAGGATGTCTCCAAACTCAACCAAGAGCAGCTGCTTCAACTCCTTCTTGCACAGCGAGGTACAGTTCCCATTCTCTTTAGCATGTTTCTGGAACACCTCAATCACAGTGAGCATGCTGTTCAGGAGCTGAGCCATTTTAGCAAAGATGGGTGAACCTAAAAGAAGAAACAATTTGTCCGTGTTTAAGATGAAGACCAGGAGACAGCATAGCCAGAGGGCAAGTGGTCCTTTTTGATCAGGGAAAGAAGCTTAAGAAATGAAAGAGCCCCTCTGCTGACACCATGGAGCCTGCTTGGGATTCTCTCCCTCTCTCTCTGCCTTTCCCCCACTCACATTTGTTCTCCCTCTCTCTCAAAATAAATAAACATTAAAAAAGAAAAAGAAATGACAGAGCCCCTTCATAGCCATACCCTACACTCCCTTTGATCCACAATCAGGCCCCAAATACTATGTGCTATAGTGGGAGAAGGGTGCCAGCTATGGGTCCCCAACTAGGAAAAGTGGCAATTTCCTAAAAAGCAAAAAGCATATGGTAGGTGGTTTCCATGCCCCATCCCCTACTCCAGGTAGGACCTGCTTGATTGAAACTCTCTTAGAACAAAAGGAAGAGAGATCAGGAGGCCCACAGAGGCAGGGCCAAAAGTCAGCACAGTAAGACATAATTTTCCACCAACTAAATAGACCCTGCTAAACAGGCCTCAGTCTTCTAGGGAGCCTTGCTCAAGTGGGGGAAGAAGGCCAGAGGTCTCTTGCCACAGGCTAAACAAGCTTTCTGAGAGGCTAAATTCCAGCAAGTGCTTCTGGCCTGGATGATTATTTGGGGTATGCTTATAAAGTAGAACCAATGAATATAAAATCTATTACAGATAAAGATGGCAATCCAAATTAACTAACTGCATAGATGACAGGAAGTGTATCTAATCAGCTAGATTCACTCTGGATATATAGGGAGACTGAGGTCTTTTGGCATCTGGATCTCAATTGTATTTTGCCTGTGGTGTAAAAGTTCTAGTCATTGAGTTTATAAGCCTCCAAGAAGCCCCCACTGCAAAGCACATTGGACTTCCCAGAGCACGCAGTGATGCCTGTAAGGATGCATGGCACGCAGTGAATTGCATGGGACAGGCTGAGTCCCTTATGGCCGTTTACTGCACTGAGACTTGAATGCTACTGTGGCCCTGTGGTCTAGGGCCTTGTCCTAGGGCTCTAAACCTTTGGGTCTTGCCTTACTTGCATGAAAGGTCAATGCTCCACTCTGGGAGCCTAAGTTATTCACTAGGAGTTCTAGCCCTCAGTTTTGGGATTCTCAGGACATGCTAAACCAAAGGCATAAATATTTTACAGCCTCGGAAGTGGGCCACCGCAGGCATCATCATATTCTCAGACAGAACCAATAAAAGGAAGCAGGATTCTAACCAGGCCTGTTGTGCACAGGGAGCAGTCTCAGACCCCCTAGCCCATCGCATTATAGCTGCTATGAAGAGCCTTTATAGAGACTGCCATTACTCATCCCCCAAACCCTCCATGCATGCCTTACCTGCTTCAGGAGGAATGAGCAGAAGATTCAGAAGCCAGAGAGGATACTAGGGACTTGAAAACCCATCCTATTTATAGGGGTTTTAATTGTCCTGCTAGGCCATCCCAGGAGACACCCATTCTGTGGTGGAGCCTGAATCACTCTGGGCCCAACCCGGCTCAGCCCAGCTTGACCTCTCCCTCTGCAGACCGTTTGGTTTATTTACTTCCCCCACTTACTCAGGAACCTGTTTGTCATCAGGTAGGTGATACTGTTCAAGTCCCGGCCCCATTTAATTAGGGGAGTGTGTGTGCACGTGCATGCGGCAGGGGTCCGAAAGACAGACGTGTAGGCTGCGTTCATCCTTAATATATGTTGCCTTCCAAGACTAATGGACAACCACCGTTAAGTCACACCAAAGACGGGTATCGATATGGTCACTTTATAAAAGTCTGTCGGAGTAGGGACTAGCGATTCTAGGTAAATAGCGAGGATATAGTTCCTGGAAGAGATTTGCTTTAGGCTGTCTTGCTTGTGTAGGTAGATATGTATATTTTAATCTATTGACCTGTTTTAATTTTAATTTTTTTTTTCACTTAATGGCTCATCTAGAGAGAGAAGTAAATCCATGACTAATTTTGGGAGGGAGGGTGTGATGGTGGTGGAGCTGCTGCCATTTGAGCCTGTTAAGGTCTTCCCCAAAAGTTACAAGTTGATGGACAATGTGGATCCTAGGGTATCTAGTAGAGGAGAGCTGCTATCGGGGACCTGGGTCACCACTTATTCCCCACTTCTGCACCTGTGACATGCCAGCATAGGAGAGTTTCAGTAACTTTTTGTGGAGTAAGTCAACTACTGATTTATAGAAGCATTTGAGAGTCTTGTGTAAAGTGCAGAAAATTCTAGATTTGCCTCTGCTTTCTACTTTTGTTCACATTTAGATCTCTGCTTGGACTTTTTCTTGTGTGTCCATACGTCAGTCAGTTATAAGTGACGATGCTTGCTATTGTTAACTGTGTGTTCAGCATTCTGCAAAGAAATCACAAAAGTGCAGAGATTTTAGTCCAGTTGGGATAAAGAAGCAGCAGAAGCAAGACATGAGAACTGCTGAGAGTTAGAAAACCTGGGGGGCACCTGGGTGGCTCAGCCAGTTAACCATCTGACTTCAGCTCAGGTCATGATCTCACAGTTTGTGAGTTTGAGCCCCGCGTCGGGCTCTGTGCTGACAGCTCAAGAGTCTGGAGCTGCTTCAGATTCTGTCTCCCCCTCGCTCTGCCCCTCCCCACTCATGCTCTGTCTCTCTATGTCTCTCAATAATAATAAAAAAAAATTAAAAAAAAAAAAGAAAACCTGGTTCATGAGGAGGCTTTGTGGGCTATGCCCAGGCTCCCTTCATTAGGTGGGATTTGGGTTGTTCCTTATGGGATTCAGGTGGGCAGAAGAAAGCAGAGAAATCCTGGTGGGGAGAAGGGAAAGACCAAAGGTATGAGGTGAGAATTTATAGGGCATGTTTGAATTGCAGTGAGCTGGTGAGTCTGGCTGGAGTGGAGGGGATAGAAAAGAATTGAATTGGAAAATTTTGGAGCTGCAAAGGAAATCTAGTTTTAGCCTCTTAANTATACAGAAGAATTGAATTGGAAAATTTTGGAGCTGCAAAGGAAATCTAGTTTTAGCCTCTTAATTTTACAGATGAGGAAATTGAGGTCCAGGCAGACTGAGAGACTTGCTAAGGGTCCCACAGGTCTATGATGAAAGCCAGGCTTAGAATCCTCTTTTTTTTTTTTTTTTTTCTGACCTTTGGTTTTTATACCTTCTCTGAGGTAGATTTGGGGCCTGCTTTAGGGTTAGTTTTAATGAGAAATGGGACTCGGGGAACATTTTGGTCAGGAGAATGACATGCGTAAAGCATTGTCTGGGGGAAGATTTTAATCTGACTGCAGTAAGGTAGCGAGCTGTCCCAGTTCGTCTGGGACTAAGGGGTTTCCCAGGACATGAGATTTCAGCGTTCAAATGGGGAGGGTTCTGGGCAGCCTGGGACAAGTTGGTCATCAGATACTGCAGTATACAAGATGAACTGGAAAGAAGAATTTCTGAGCAGGGAACGTAGTTAGGAATATATTGTGTGGCCCACATGAGAAACCATGACAGCTTTGACATGGATGCTGCAGTTCTGGGCTACATGACAGGAGCTGAATGATAGAGGGAAAGAAAGGGTGGGGTTTGGGACCAGATCACATGAGGGGCAGGGAAGGTGATGAAGTCAGGAGACACTCTAGGTCCGGATGGCTCGGAGGACTGTGGTGTGCTAAAGAAATGTGACATCTGAAGGGGCTCAGTGGGGTCTCAGATTCGGCACCCCTCCCGGCATCCCACAGGCTTCCTGCTCTCTGCCCTCCTGCTTGCACCCTCTGCTCTTTGGGCTCTTCTGACGCTGGTCAGGACTTGCTCCAGTCTGTTTATTAATCCTGAGAGTGGGGTCATACTAAGACTCTCTTTCTGCTTTTGAATCTTGACTTGGTTTTTTTTTCCAATTGTTTTATTTATTTATTTATTTATTGAGAGCAGGGGAGGAGCAGAAAGAGAGGGGGACAGAGGATCTGAAGCAGTCTCTGCACTGACAAGCTGACAGCAGACAGCCTGGTGTGGGGTTCAAACTCACAAACCATGAGAACATTACCTGAGCTGAGTCAGATGCTCACTGACTGGGCCATCTAGGTGCCCTTAAATCTTGACTTGTGAGCACTATTCAGTTATGTCTCTTCTTACCCATTAGAAGCAAAAACCAAGAGAAATTTTGGTGACCCCAGAAGCAAAAAGGTGAATGGCAGTGGAGTAGGTAGGGGGTAAAGACAACAGTCATTGCAATGGAGTGGCAAAGCTGTGGCTCCCAAAATGTTGGTATCTTCCAGGGCTCCCTAGAAACTTGGTTAGATGGGCAGTTCGCTGCCTGAATCTGCAGTGGAGAGAAAAACAATGTTCTTATTTATTTATTTATTTATTTATTTCCTTATTTATTTATACTTTCTACACCCAACTTGGGGCTCAAACTCACAACCCCGAGATCAAAAGTCACATGCTCTATTGACTGAGCCAGCCAGGCTCCCCTTGAGAAAGATGATGTTCTTAAAGTAGAGTCGGCTATGTACCCATTCAATGCTTCGTAAGTTCCTACAGGATGAGCAGAGAACCGCGTGTTGCTCAGGCAGTCAGTGGGGATGTGTGAGCACGTGGAGGGCTCTCTGGTAGGTCCTGAGACAAAGGCACAGTCTTTGTTTTAAGGAACTTTCAATTTCATTGGGACTCTGGAACATGGGCTTCTCCTTTGTAGTTGACATTGTACTGTCACTGACAGGGTGTTGGGAGAGTTTGGCTAGAGGGAAGGGGGGGAAGACGCAGAGGCTAAAAATAACACATATTTGAAGAAATCATTGAACATACTGGGCGATTTTGGGCAAATTACTTAACCTCTCAATCTTGCGTTTCTTTATCTGTAAAACGCGAGGGTTGGACTGATTTCTAAGGGATATTTTGGCATTAACATTTTAAAAATTCTGTGATTCTAATCTTAGGGTTAGCAGGGGCTTTGGAAGTTTGAAAAATATAACTTTGCTGTATTTGTGAATATATTAAAAGCCTCAGAACTTTTCTCAGAGTTGCTTCTCAGTCTTCCTTCGTGGAAAATGGGGAGAGGGAGTGGAATTGTGGGTGTTCTGTCACTTAGCTAGCATTTGTAATTTGCATGAGGGTCTTCACTGTTTTTGTTCATTGTTTTTCAGTGTGTTTTGCTGCTTTTACTTGCATTCATGCTGGAACGTGGCCTTGTGGTCTCAAAGACCAGATGTTTTTAAGCTACAATTTACTGAGGTCTTATCGTATGCTAGGCTCTATGTTGAGCATGTAATATATGTTGTCTTGCTTTTCATTTCCACAACGCAGTGAGGCAGGGAATATTATTGTCAGTTTTCAAACAAGAAAACTGAGAGTTAGAGAAAGATAAATAACTTGCCCAGGGTCATGCAGCCTGAAAGAGATGAGCTGGGGATTGAAACTGCACCTTCCTGGCTCCAAAACCCTTGTTTGCAACCCCTATGTTGATACCATCTTTTGGAATAGGACCAGTGATTGCCCACTCTGCAGTGGGAGAAAGAGTTCTCCACAAAAGCTGAAGTAAGAACAGAGTCCTTTCCTAATGACATGCTCTGAAGGAATCCAACTTTGAAATGATAACCTTTTGATGTTTAGCCAGTCAAATATTTGTTATTTTCCCATGCTTCTTGCCTACCTAAATGGTTCCAACACTGAAGCAACCTGCAATCTATTTGGGGAGATAAGACAGATGCTTATACCTATTTTTTTTTTTTTTTAAAGCTGCCCTTCTGTCTTTAGAGTTGAGAGAATGGGATGGAAGAAGTTCCATGTGTTGCCCACTCTTTCCAGGTCTTGACCTTATTAAAGCCTTTGCTGTTCATTTCATGGGAGGCAGATGTGCCTAGTGGGTGTGACGGGTACTATTTTGTGCTAATGGAATTTTCAGGGAGTCTCCTTGCATATTTTGACCAAATCATTAAGGATAATTATCATAGAACTCTTAGACTTCCTTTTTCCTTCTGTTGAGAAGCTGGGTGCCTGTTTAATGAGATGAAATCCCAAGGACACAGAAAATGGCTGTTTGTGCGACCAAGGAAGGCCTTCGTGTGATTCTGGGTAGGCTCTGCATTCCTGCTTAGCTTTTGGAATTAAGCAGGTAGATAAACTGCAGATGAGGAAAATGACCACCTTCCTCTGGAGAGGAGTGGGACTAATTACTAGCCATAAAAGTCTTTGAGATTTCTTGATATTGAAAAGTCACTTATTATCATCTACACAAATAAGTTCTCATTTTAAAATCTTTCCTTGCAGATAAATTACCCTCCTTTAATTATAGGCCATTTCCCTATTAATGACATCTGTGAGAGTTAGTAGTTTTTGAAGTTAACACTGGCCTCAGCGATATTTTAACCTTTTCAGAAACTGTGTTTTGAGCCAAAGGAAAGGGAAAGAGAGGTTGAGTTCCTGGGGGTCTAGTGCACAGGTTTGTGTCTGGAGCGGGGCCCCCCGCAGATAGCCTGCAGCCCAGACTTTTCTTCTACTGTAGTTTTTGGTTTTGGATACATCATCCCTCACCCCCCCAGTGTTTCAGGCCATGTTTCCCCCCATGAAACATGAACTAGACAGTGTCAGCCATTATTGCTGAGCACAGTGCATGGAATTTTAGGTAATCCCCAGGACATAGTTAACAGTGCTCCAGACCAAAACAAATGTCCTGAAAGTTGGCCATGTGTGACAGAAATTGGATCATCCAGGTTAGGTGTTTGAGTTCTTTTCTTCTTTTTGTTAAAGAGCTTTATTGAGATATAATTCATGTGCCATGCAATACATCCATCTACAGTGTGACAGTCAATGCTTTTATTATTATTATTATTATTATTATTATTATTATTGAGAAAGAGAGAGAATCTTAACCAGGCTCTGTGCTGTGCAGGGAGGCTCCCAATGTGATGTGGGGCTCCATCCCACAACCCTGGGATCATGACCTGAGCTGAAATCAAGAGTCAGACCCTCACCAACTGTGCCACCCAGGCGCCCCTCGGTGTTTTTTAGTATTGTGCAACCATTATTAAGAGCTCATTTTCATAACATTCCTTCCCCCCCAGCCCCCATTAGTACTCATTCCCTATTCTGGTCATTTCCATCCATGGCAACCACTGACCTACTTTCTGACTCTATAGATTTGCTTATTCTGGAAGTTTCTTGTAAGTGGAATCATACCAAATGTGGCCTTTGGGGATTGGCTTCTTGCACCTGGCATAATATTTTCAAGGTAGTACTGTGGCTCTGTGCCTCCCCCGGGGTGGAGGGGCGGGGCTTGCGCAACGCTTGCAACCCAGCAGGCATCTAAGAACCCACAATGGTAGGCACCCACTGAAGGTTTGTTGACCGAAAGAATGAATGTGGCCTGAGATAAAGTGGGAGTGGAGGAAATGGGGCAAGGAAGGTAGATAAATATGCTTTGTAGTCTCTGAAGTTCCAGTTGTGTTTTAGGTATTAGAAACAAGTCCCTGGGGATTCTGTCACTGTTTTCCGTTCCCCAGCTCCCACGCTTCCTAGTCAGCTCCTTCAGGATGGGAAGAGGTGAATGTGGGGTGGCTGGGAATGTGGAAGCCACTGCTGAGGCAGCTGTCTGCTCCCTTGCAAGAGCGGTCGACTCCCCCGCTTTTCCCTGTGACTTCTCCTGCCCCCACCTTGGTGCCCCCAAGAACCCTCCGGCCGAGAATTGGAGGCCCTGGCCTCTCTTCAAGGGCCCCACTTTCACTCTGAACTTGGAAATATTTCTACTTTGTAACTTCTTCTTTATCTTTAAACGAGGAAGAGGTTTGAAGCCATAACTGGTTGAGCTGGATGGCTTCCCACCTCTGCGGTCTGTGCTCCCTGAGATCTGCTGGTGCTGAGACTCAGTCCTCACTCGTTTCTTGTCTCTCCCTGCCTCACCTTTGCTCTGGCCACAGCTCAGGAGTGGGCCTCGTTTCCGTTTGCCAGGACTGCTGTGCAGCTACCAAAACACCTCTCAGCCTCTGGTCTTCCTTTCTAATTTATTCTTCACACTATCTCTATAGTGATGGTCTCTTCCCAAGGTGGGGGGGGGGTGTTACAGTTTCCTATAAGAATAAAGGCTTATGGGGGACACCTGGATGGCTCAGTCGGTTAAGTGTCTGACTCTTGATTTCAGTTCAGGTTATGATCTCACGGTTCATGGGTTTGAGCCCTGCACTGGCTCTGGCTGTCAGCACAGAGCCTCCATGGGATTCTATCTCCCTCTCTCTCTGTCCCTCCACCACTCCTCTCTCAAAAATAATAAACATTATTTTTTTAAAAAAGAGTTATCACTTTTCCATAAGAATCAAGTTCAAAATTCTTTTTAAAAATTTATTTAATTTTCTTTATTTTTGAGAGAGAGAGTGCGAGCGAGTATGAGTGGGGGAAGAGGCAGGGGAGGGTCAGAGGGATGGGGACAGAGGCTTCGAAGTGGGATCTGTGCTGATAGCAGTGAGTCCGATGTGGGGCTCAAACTCACAAACCACAAGATCACGACCTGAGCCAAAGTCAGATATTCAACCGCCTGAGCCACCCAGGCGTCTCTCAAGTTCAAAATTCTTAACATGCTCTTCGACGCCTTCTATAGCAAGCAGATCTGTGGTTTCACATCGTTTTATTTCTTCCTGACCACTGTGGACTTCTTGAGGTTTTCTTACTAAATCTGCAGTGTCCTTTCTATTTTTATTCACACTGCCTCTTCCCCCTGGACCCACTTCTCCTTATTTCTGTCTATCTAAAGTCTACTCATTTTATTATTTTTAATTTTTTTATTAAAAACTTTTTTTAAGTCAGCTCTATGCCCATTGTGCGACTTGAACTCATGAGTCTCATGCTCTACCAACTGAGCCAGCCAGGCACCCCAAAATTCTACTCATTTTAAACACATTTAAATTGTAACCTCTTCTAGAAAGGCATCTCCAAGTCTTCCTCGCCAGAATTGTCCCCTCTCTGCTCTGCCCCTCCGCATATTCCATAGCCCTCACTTGGTGACTGCAGCTTGGTGTTCTGTAGGTGGCTGTGTCTGTGTTTGCCTATCTCACTAGACTTTGAGCTCTATGAGGGAGACAGCCTCTTAATTCCTCTGCCTGTCTCCTACAAGCTCTGCTTTGCCATTCCTAGGTTTTTAAGTTGATGTTGGGTGGCTTTCTCTAGCTCCTGTGCCCCTTGTAGAGTGAGGTTTGAAACACATAGCCAAGTTCTCACTTCACGTGGCGTCTTAGCCCTGTTGGCTGTTTCCTATGCGTACTTCTTGCCTCTGCATTAGATGATGAGTTCTTGAAGGACCTTGACTTCCTTTCTTCTGCTCCCCCATGTGCCCTGCCACAGTGCTAGGCCCCCAGTATGTGACTGAACCAGGTGACTACCCACTTCTGCAAGTTGGTGCTCCAGGGGGAGTTCTGGGTTGGATTTAGAGCTTGTTTGTAGTTTGACTCTTGGGAATAAAAGAGCATATTCTGTGAAAATTATGGCTCCATACAGAGCCTGGGGCAAGAAGATGGGTTTGTAAGCGAGACCGGTGGTGGGCTATGATGATTTCAGGAGGCCTGGGGAATGGCTGCTAGTACCTGGAAGGATTTGCACAGAGAAAGAAGAGAGGAACAGTTTTAGGTTCCCTGGAAACAGCTGGGTGCTGTGGTTCACAGTCCAGCTGATGGGGTGGGGTCTGGGCATAGCCTGGGAGCCACAACTCTCACCAGCAGCTGAACGTGTGTGTGCCACTGGTCAGCATGTGCACAGTGGGTTCTGGAGCAGGCAGGCCACAAGCAATGTTGGGTGAACATCAGACTCATCGGGCCTCTGTCTTGCCCTGCCTCGGCCTCAGGCGGTCAGTGCCCTGGCCGTCCCCAGCAGGTGTCCATGCTGAGGCTCTCCAGAGAAGCAGATTTCCTACTGTCCCTGAGAAGCTCAGGCCTGTGTCTCATTCCTTCAGCTGCTGGGCACAATAGGACACTGGACCCAGGGTTCTGAGAGCAGGGAAAGAAAAGTAGTGCACAGAAGGAGGATGAGAGGTCACTAGTGGCTGGCCTGGGGGCTTTGGTGGAGATGCTTTGGGAGTAGGGAGGGGTGCTGTCCCCAATCTTCTGTGATTTGTTGCCTGATTCTCCAAATGAGGGCAGCTGATGCTAGAATGATACACCTACTTGTCACGTCCACCTAGCAAATTCTCGGCATAGTCAGGAAACAAGGAAGAAAGATTGAGGGGTTGGAGGCCACGTCAGAGTTTTCATCCTTGATTGGCTAGCTCGCTCATTCATTCATTCATTCATCCTCTTGACAAAATGGTAGGTGAGGAAGACAGACCCGTTAACAATGAGCAGGATTCTAGCAGAGATTATATGGAGCTGGGGTCCAGGGTTGGGGGAAGAACAAAGTTTTGCCATCATCAGCTCTCCCTATGCAGTGGGACCCTCCCAGACAGCAGCCCGGGTCCCTTGGCTCCCTCGCACAGTGCCTCATACCCTGCTGCGGCCCAGCCGGACTCAGCCATGTGACCACACCCCTTTGCCATGGGTGTTCTGCCTACTCATCCCCTTTAATCCCTGACGTCTTTATTGTGTCTTTATTGTGGTGGCTCCACGTGGCCCCAGAACCCTGCAGGGAAGAAATCATTAGTTTCTTGCAGCATCCAGCAATAGCAGCACCTTGCTATTTGCTGAAAGGAGCAGAGGAAAGGGATTAGGGGAGGGAAAGTAGCAGCAGAGGGAGCAGCCCAGGCAGGATTTTGTTGTGACATGTTGCCCAGGCTAATCAGAGTCGAGAGGAGCCTGGCTTCCTATCTGAGCATCTCGCCTCCATTTATCTGTGCAGAGTGCCAGCCTGCTCCTGCTAGTCTGCAAGAGAAGAGGCTGGCGGTCCCCTCCTCAGCATGTCCAGAGCCTGCCTCTGTCATGTGAGGTGGGCTGGTGAAGGTGAGAGCAAGCATCCCCTGCTATCTGGAAGAACTGAAGCCCCTGTACTGTGAACGTCTCAGGTGCCATAGAACAGGGAGCTTCAAGTGCCCAGAGCCACCTGCCTTTGAAAAGGGAAAAATTAAGGTCCTTGCAGAGAAGATGTGCATTTTACAAGGTCACACAAAAAATCAATAGTAAACCTATAGTTGCAAGCCGAATGGTCTAACACAGGTGTATGACACAGGGTCTTTCTTGCCTCGACACTATGTTCTGTTCTTCTCTCTGGTCACATTTACTAATCCCACACCAGGCAGAAAGAACCAGGGTCTGAGGGTCAGGCAGGTCTGCGTGGGAATCCCAGCTCTGCTCAGGCTTGCTCTCTCACCCAGCGCCTGGCACAGGGCAGGGTGCATGCTCCGCTCCCCTTCCTAGGGGCCCATCCATCATTTCCTCTCAGAAACTTGCCTGGCAGCAGAGGTCCTGACCTCCTTGAGTACAGTGCTTAGTATATTTAGGCCTCCATTTACAGAATGTGTCAAGAGCTCAAGTACTTTATGGGTAGAGATTAATTACTGTCATTATTTATTCTGCTGGCCACCCACAGTGGTGAGTGCTGCTCTGAACCACCCTACTTGAGAAACAATGGAGGAACTTTCTGAGACTAATAAGGTTTGTGCTATTAAAAAAATTTTTTTTAATACTTATTCATTTTTGAGAGACAGGGTACGAGTGGGGGAGGGACAGAGAGAGAGAGAGAGAGAGAGAGAGAGAGAGAGGGAGACACAGAATCTGAAGCAGGCTTAAGGCTCTGAGCTGTCAGCATAGAGCCCAACATGGGGCTTGAACCCACGAACCATGAGATCATGACCTGAGCTGAAGTTGGATGCTTAACCAACTGAACCACCCAGGCGCCCCAGGTCTGTGCTATTAATTTAGTCTTGAGGATGTGGACTGTGAGAAGTAGAGCGTTTTAGAGACTATTCCATGCTATGCTGTCACCTTTGCCGCAACTTGGTCCTTCGCGGCGCATTCCCACGGCCACCTAGCATCCCTGTCAGGCTCTCATCAGATACAGCCTAGAGGGCCACACATCCTTTTTAAAATTAAATTAAATTAATTAATTAATTTATTTATTTATTTTTAATGTTTATTTTTGAGAGAGAGAGAGAGACAGAGCGTGAGCAGGGTAGGGGAAGAGAGAGAAGGAGACACAGAATCTGAAGCAGGCTCCAGGCCCTGGGCTGTCAGCACAGTGCTTGACAGAGGCTCAAACCATGAGCCAACAGATCATGACCTGAGCCGACATGCCCAATGGACTGAGCCACGAGGTGCCCCGAGCCACACATCCTGAAGAAAAGGAAGTGGTTGGTTTCCACATGGAAAGATCATGAATATTGGATGGGGGAACAGAGAGAAGTGAGAGCACATTGTTGCCATCATTCGTCCAATGATGATTATGATTTTGAGAGACCATCTCTTCAATCCAGAAAGCAGGTAGGAAAGGGACATGGATTTCACTTACAAGCACATGCAAACCAATACATTTAGGGAAAAATACTTACAGTGCGAAGTGCATGAACTGCACTGTAGGGGAGGAAGGTGGACCTGGTGTTGGAGGAACTGGCTTCTGTTCCTGGGTCTGTGAGCGGCCAGCTGTCTGGCACCAGTAAACTGGAAGATTCCCTCTGAGAAGGGACAGATGAGTATGCTCTGACTCCCTGGGCTGCATGTACTGGTTCAGATGTGGCCCTGCTATGTGCTGTCTCTGCTCGGGAGCCCTGGCCCAGACACTGGATGAAGGGAGTTTTAGGCCACTGGCTGCCTGTGCTTCCTGTGGAGTCTTGTCTTTGAAAAGCAAGCTTCTGCTTGATTTTGTTATCAAATCCTGGCCCACATCAGTGTTCCTCTGCCTCAGTCTTCCCAGAATCCATGGAGGTTTGTCTACAACTGCAGCCAGTGTTTCTGTTCTAGGCTCAAGTCACCGCCATTTCTTTGCCCGTCACTTAGCAGATGCCCACTTTTAGATTATGAATGCACAGATGCTAGACTTTGTAGGGTTACGTATTCCCACCACAGCATGGAATTCTGGTTTGGACAAAGTGCTTAGGATTCTGCTGGCAGGTGGCCAGCCCTCAAGAAATGGTAGTTACTTTCAAAAAAACGTTTTTTGTTGTTTTCATTTTCTTTTGGAGAGATAGAGTGTAAGCAGGGGAGAGTCAGAGAGATAGGGAGACACAGAATCTGAAGACAGATTCCAGGCTCTGAGCTGTCAACACAGAGCTTGACACAGGGCTCGAACTCTTGGACCATGAGATCATGACCTGAGTCAAAGTCAGACACTTAACAGACTGAGCCACGCAAGTGCCCCTAGAAATGTTAGCTATTTTCAGTATGATTTTTCTGTCTGTAAAATGATACTTGCCACGTGATCCACTTAACGCCAGCCCGAATTGTCCACAGGGAGCAAGGGTCTCTGAGCTGTCCACATGATGCAGGAAGGGGGTACTGGGCTTCCTGCGTGTGTCTTGAGCACATGCCTTGGTGTGCGTGTGTGCGTGTGTTCAGCAGACCGTCGCAACCTCCTGTGCCGAGCCAGCCTCTGCACCTACTGTGCCGGCTGGCCTCTCCTTCTTGCCGACTGCAGGCCCCCTGGGGCTCCATCTGTCGCCGTGTCCCTTGCTTATGGCACAGTGCCTGGCACAGGGCACTTCCTCAGGATGAATAAATTTAAAAGGAGACCCAAAGTATGGATGCCCCTCAAGTGTGGGCTGCAAACGAACCAGCAACACTCACTCTCAGCCTCCCTGGCTCCAGAGCCAGCCAGCCTGGGCTTGTGTGCTGGCTCTGGAGCTTGTGAACGGGTGAGCCTGGCAGTGACTGGCATGTAGTAGGCACTTAGGAAATGTAAGCTGCGATTATGTTTATCCTCATGACTATTAAGAGTTTAGTGGACCAGTGCCTGAAACACCAAGTACAGTTTTGGGCTCCTCACTTTAAGTGAGAAACAATTAGAAAACTTCAAGAAAAGGTAACTAAGAGATGATAATAAAGAACCTCCTACCTCAAGGCCTCTGTCCTTACTGTTCCCACTGCCTGGAATGCTCTTCCCTCAGATAGCCATGTGGCTTAATTCCTCATTTTTTTAAGGACTCTGCCCAAGTGTCCACTTACCTGAGAAGGCTTCCTAGCCACCCTGTAGAAAATAGCAAGTCATCACCTAACTTTGTTTCCTTACTTGGCTTTGTTTTTCTTCTGAGCACATATCACTACCACCTCCTTTGGAGCATATTTGCTTGTTTATTATCTCTTTCTTCCCCTAGAAAGTGAATGCTTTATAGCCCCAGCACCTACAACAGTGCCAGGCCCATGGTGCATGCTGTAAATGTCTGTTGATGTGATCGAATGGCAAAATTAAGTTTCTTCATTTCCAGAGGATGACAGCAGGAAGGGCATCAAATGGAAGATGGCAATATCAAGAAGGGTATATATTATATGCATATGGCCATGTCCACAAGCACCTAACACAGAATAAGGGGATCCCCCTCCCTTTAAGGCTTGGGTAAGGCTTGTCTATAAGACCAAGAGAAGAGTCCTACTTCATACAACAGGCCAGTACTTGGGGTAACTCCTTGCTCCAAGAAACGTTGCTAGCTGAAAATGAGAATCCATTCACCGGTTTCCAGCAGCTCTGGTCACATCTCTAGCCGTCTGGCACTGGGTTTCCTCAGCTTTCCTGCAGAAGACTCAGGGGCCTTTGTTAGGGGTAGGCTCTTGGACAAATACACACAGGGCTGACCATTCCAGATGATTCCGTGTACCAGGTGACAGGGAGAGAAGTAACAAGGGCAAGGGATAAGTGCTGTTGAGAGCAAAGAGGAAGGAAGATGGAGTGGGAATGACAGATTGTGTTTCCCGTGGGTCTTCATGAGTGGGAGAGACAGGGAAGGGACCCTGGAGGAAGTGTTCACGTTGACAAGTTTGGGGGACCACCATAAAGCTTGTTTGTTTATTGAACAGGTGCTCATTGACAGCCTGCTGTACATCCGGCACTGTTCTGGACGTGAGGGTAACAGCAATGAAACCCTGGCCTCCCACAGCTTTACGTTCTAGGATGGGGAGACTCGTAATAAACCAATAAATAACATTTGCGGGGTGTCAGTTGGTGCCAAACACTATAGAGAGGAAGAAGCAGGGAAGGGAACAGGGAGTGTTGGGACAGAGGAAGGGAGGCAGCGACAGGCGGGGATTTGTAATCTGCTGGCTGGGGGGAGGCTGCTCTGAGAAGGTGATGTTCCATAATGGCCTGAAGGAGGTGAAGCTTTCTGTCTGGTCCCACCCAGAGGCCCAGACAGTTCTCAGCAGCCTATTTACACTTGACTATATGCTTCTGAGTTGTTTCCTACCTCCGTGTGCCTTGTACCAGCGTTTCCTTCCCCGGCCCGGGGACTCTAGTTTATTTACTAGGCACTGGGGACATACTGTGGAGAAGACAGTTAGGACCCATGCCTCTGTGGGCCTTTCAGGCTGGAAAAGGAAACAAAGCAGTGGTTACCCACAGTGTGAGGGGTGCTGCCTCAGGCGTTTTCAGGATGCTGGGGCAGCTCAGAGCAGGGCACTGGCCTGTCTCAAGGGCTTCACTGTAGGCCGCCGGCCGAGATGGGAGCCTGGGCCCAAGCTTGCCTTTTCTTCGTTTCCAGTAGCCTCTCCTTGCCTCCTTCCGCTCCTTTCCTTCTCGAATGTCTCCTTCATTTCGAGTTCTTTCCCATCTCGCTTTTCTTGTTGTCTTAGGCATCATGACTGATTCTCTCTTGGCCTTTACTTCCCAGTTAAGTGAACATAATAGCTGTTGCCACCCATATGCTCGCAAGAATGCAGGAGTGTTACAGGGGATTAATGGCATTTTAGGATTAAGGACAGGATGGTAGTTTAAATCCTTTAGCTCCTCCTAAATTAGGGGAGCTGGCCCACACAATGCATTGCTAAGCCTCACAGATTTCCTTCTGGCAATGCTTCTGTTTCTCTGGGGGCCCCACACTGACTACTGTTTGGGAAATCTGGGCACGACTGCTTTGGGTATCAAGTATGTGTCTCTTGGACCCCACCCCTGCTCCCTGTTAGGGCGTGGTGACCACAGAGCTCAGGTATGCAGCACCTGACGAAGTTGTAAGGGATGTGACAGGTGTCAGGGAGGTTTGTTAAGGGTTACCCACAGCCCCAAGTGGGACATGGTATAGACAGCTCTGTAGTTCCTGTCCTCTGCAAAGCAGATGTCACTGATCGGGCTTGGGGCTGGGGGGCTTGCAGCAGGGCTCTTTCTCTGCCAGGGTCTCCATAATCTGACCTAACTCCTGTTTCCAACTCCATCGCCCCTCCAGAACCCCCTGCTCTGGTTAACATGGCATCTTTGCTGAGCCCCAGCCCAGCTCCACACCTTTGCTCCTGCAGGAAGTCCTCTGTGAAATGTTTCATTTACAGGGCACCTGGGTGGCTCAGTCAGTTAAGCTTCCGACTTCAGCTCAGGTCATGATCTCATGGTTTGTGGGTTCAAGCCCCGCGTCGGGCTCTGTGCTGAGGAATAGCTCAGAGCCTGGAGCCTGTTTCAGATTCTGTGTCTCCCTCTCTCTCTGACCCTCTCCTGCTCACTCTGTCTCTATCTCAATAATAAAATATAAAAACAAATGTTTCATTTACGTTTCGCTTTCTTTAAATCTGCCTCCCTCCGTGAACCGCCCCTTTTGCCCCCCTTTGATCTCTCCCTAATGGAGCTTCTTGGCACACCTTGTCTAGCTCAGCACTTTGGTTCAGAGCAACGTCCACCAACCACCACAGAGGGTCCTCAAACTAGCACCAACCAGGACTGCCTGGCTCTAACCCATGGAGGTTAGAGGTTTGAGGAACCTCTGCACCATTTTCCACAGTGGCTGTAACAGTTTGCATTCCCACCAACATACCAAAAGTGTTCCTCTCCCTCCGTGTCCTCACAAACACCTGTTGTTTCTTGTGTTGTTAATTTTAGCCATTCTGATGGATGTGAGGTGACATCTCATTGTAGTTTTGATTTGAATTTCCCTGATCATAAGTGATGATGAACATATTTTCATGTGTCTGTTGGCCATCTGTATGTCTTCTTTGAAGAAATGTCTGTTCATGCCTTCTGCCCATTTTTAAATTGGATTATTTGTTTTTTAGATGTTGAGTTGTATCAGTTCTTTATGTTTTGAATACTAACCCTTTATCACATATGTCAATTGCAAATATCTCCTTCTATTCTGCCTTTAGTCAGTTGCCTTTGGTTTTGTTGATTGTTTCATTCTCTATGCAGCTTTTTATTTTGATGTAGTCCCAATAGTTTATTTTTGCTTTTGTTTCCCTTGCCTCAGGAGACATATCTAGAAAAAAGTTGCTGTGGCCAATGTCAGAGAAATTACTGCCTGTGTTCTCTTATAGGATTTTTATAGTTTCACATTTAGGTCTTTAATCCTTTTTACATAATTACCTTTTTTGTGTGTGAGAACATTTAACTTCTAGCCTCTTAGCAAACTTTGATTATACAACACAATGTTATCAACTATTTATTGAGCTCTTTGTCAAGTGCTTTATATCCATTATCTCATTTGATGCTGACAACAAGCTTGTGAAATAGGTAATATTATTACTATCCCTTTATAGATAGGAAAGTATGTCAAATAATTTGTCTGAGGTCCTGGAAGTAGTAAATAGCAGTGGAAGGATCTGAACCCAGGCATTCAGACTCCATAAACTAGGGGCTTAATGTTGCAATCACGCTTAGCTTCTATTAGGTTTAGAGAGAGTCATATTATGTATCACTTACTGGCTGATTCCTTCACCACATACTTATTAGGGACTAACTCTATTCAAGAGACCTTAACACCATTAAAAGTATGTATTAAAACTGCCTCATCCCTAGGGGTTCCTGGGTGGCTCAGTTGGTTAAGTGTACAACTCTTGATCTTAGCTCAGGTCTTAATCTCAGGGTCGTGAGTTCAAGCCCCGGGTTGGGGCACCCAGCACAGGCGTGGAGCCTTTTTAAACAAACAAACAAACAAACAAACCGGAAACAAACAACTGCCTCATCTCCTCAGTGTCCATATGTGTCAGTGTAGCCTTCCCACCTGGACACCGGGCCCCTTGAGGGCCGCCGCTATGTTTCCCGCCTCTCTTTTGTCCCCTGCTTTTCTTGCCCACTCCCTCAAATGGCTAACAGACCCTGGATACAGGTGCTTACCCAGCTGGTTAACATGATTACATGGCAGCATCCATAATAGCTTGTGACACCTGCCACTGATTCCCTGGTTGGAGGGGAGGTTAGAAGCTACCTGGTCCATTTCCCTGACTCCAAGCATCTCTAAACTATAATGACACCATTTTCAAGGAAATACAATCATCGGATTTAGGGGTTGACAGACTATGGCTGTGGGCCAAATCATGCCTGCCGACTGTTTTTGTAAGGCCCACAAATCAAGGAAGAGTTTTACGTTTTTAACTGAATGAAACAAATGGAAAGCAGAACACTATTTTGTGATGCATAATAATCATCTGAAATTCAAATTTTTGTGCCCACAAATAGTTTTATTGGAACACAGCCATGCTCATTTGTTGCATATTGTCTCTGGCACCTTCACACAGCTACTGGGTGATTCACAGGGGCTAACTTGACAGTGTCAAGGGCCAAAATAATCGTTGTACTATAACATCTCCTTCATTTTCTGTTATCAGTCACACCGATCATGTCAAAAAAAAAGAAAAAAGAAAAAAGAAAAAAGGAAGAGAAAAGTAGACTTCAAGTGTCCTTCTCTTAAGGAACAGTGGAACCTAGTCTCCTGTCCTTCTCATCGTGGAGTTAGAGGACAAAGCATTACGTTTATTATGCAGTGATGCTGCCGCTGTGCTGAGATCATACAATCTGTGTTGATGTCATCGAACTAAGCACTCATCACAAAGTTCCCTACCCAGGTGCCTGGGTGGCTCAGTTAGGTAAGCATCTGACTTCAACTCAGGTCATGATCTCATGGTTTGTGAGTTTGGGCCCTGCATCCAGCTCTGCTCTGGCAGCTCAGCACCTGGAGCCTGCTTCAGATTCTGTGTCCCTTCTGCCCATCCCTTGCTCGTGTTCTCTCTCTCTCTCTCTTTCAAAAATAAAAAATAAAAACATTTTTAAAAAGTTAAAAAAAAAACAACCCAAAGTGCCCAACTCACAGGAAGCAATGGTCATAAAAATTAGCAAACTGAAATTGAGACATTTCATCACAGCAGAATTTCTCTACAAAAAAAATCTAAGCAAAACCACAAGTAAAGTAAGTTTCTGAGCAGCTCTTTTGTTAGCCAAGCAAGGAAACTTTTCCAGTTGGTGAGACAATGCAATCACATTTGATTGCAGCAGCTGAAGAAACGTGTGTAGACAAAACAAACTCGGTTAAGATTACTAGCCTTTTGGTAAAGAGTGTGGACATTGGGAACATCAACTGTCAATAAAAAACAAGGCAAATAGTTTTGAGTGATTTTCTTTGGGTTTTGATGAGTTGACAGATGTTTCTGATACTGCTCAGTTGTTTATTTGGATAGTTAATGCTGACTTTGAAGTACCTCACGAATTAACCTCTGTGATAGTCTGTGGTAGAACTTCCTGCAAGGATGTTTTCAAAGCGGAGAAAATACTGATTTCCTGAAGTGGAATCTGCCATGATACATTACGACTGATGGTAAAAACACAATTGGAAAAGAGCTTAGTTGGAAAAATTTTCAAAGCTCATGAAAAGCTTATGATTTTAAAAGCCTATGATTAATCATTGTGTTATTCATCAGCAAATGCTTTGGACAAAGTGTTTGAGTCTTTCATGTTTTTGAACCAGCAGTGTCAATGGTGAACTTCACTTCCTCTTGTGCACTTAATCATCCTCAGCTCTGCCTTTTTTTCTTTTTGGTCAGAAATAGAGATTAAGCAGTTTCACTTGCTCTGTTGCACAACAGTTTGAAGGCTGAGCAGTGGTCAAGTTTTACTGTAATTTTTTGAGTTCAAGGCTGAGCTTGAAGTTTTTATTGAATGAGAAGAATTATCTTCATTCACTAGTTTTGAATACAGATGGCTTTGGAAGTTAGCTTTTGTGACAGATTTGATAATGTTTCTTAATGAATTTAATCTAAATTTTTAAGGCAAAAAAGCTCTTAAGTGTGGAATTCTTACTGTGCTAAAGTTGTTTCCAGGATGACTAAGACTGGCTAAATCACCAGTAATGTCAAAGTGTGCCTTCCTGTGTGTTAAAAGTTAGGATAAAAAGTGGATCCATACTGCCATACAAATTTGTAGCAGATGCATTTTCTGAGTTCAACTCTGTGTTGGCAGCAGGTTTTTATTTTTATTTTTATTTTTGCGACCTTGATGCAAGTACAAAGGAAATTTCCATTTGCATTTAACTGTGCAATGGAAGATCTTTCCCCTTACCTTCAATTGGAAGGACTTCCTCTTTAATGTAATGCCATGTTAAAAGGCAAATATCAAGAGATGAGTCTAGTAGAATTCTATAAATACCTTCCAAGTGATGAAAATGCTCAGTTAAAATCCTATCTATGGATTGACACCAGTATTTGGCAATATCTATGTGTGAAAACATGTTTTAAAATATGGAATAGCTAAGTTCTTTTTACACATCGGAATCAGCAGATGAACATTTGCAGTCGATTTTGATGATAGGGAACAACTTTGAACCTCAATTAGATGAACTGTTACTCCTTAAAAAGAGAATTACATTTTTTTCTCATTGTAGACCTGTACGTATTCAATTATTAATATTGTATTTTGAATTTTGTCAATAAAAACCGTGGGAGTTTGTTTTCTCTCTTGTTAAATATAGGTACCAATGTAATATCCTTAGGCCACAAATGCCTAAAATATTCATTATCTGACCCTTTACAGAGAAAGTTTACCTACCCCTGATTTATCTTTCTTGGAAATGTCCAAGGGACAACCCAACAAGCAGACAGTCACAATCACCAAAGGATCCCATTTCCTTTATGGTTTGTTTTCTTGCCAGAAAATACATTCTTGAGTCTCTGCAGTTTAGCTGATTTCTTTGGTATCTGGCATATCACAGTGAAGAGCAAGGTCAGCAGGTCATTGTAGAAATCACACTTTTAATTTGCTCTGAGTCAGTTCTATGCAATAGAATAATGAAGCCCTTTACTTGCAATAAAGAAACTTAAGGGTTTAGCTGTCTGCATTTGCTAAGCTGGTTTTCATTTATGGGAACTCTTTCCCTCTGAAGCCAGTAAATGCTGCTTGGAGTAGGAAGGGTGAGGTTGAGGACACCCTCTGGAGCACCTGAAGTGGTTGTGGAGGGGAATGAGTTCAAGGGCCTTTGGGCGTGCCTGGGCTGCTGGAGAGAGAACAGAGGAACCTCCTTTACCAATAGGAAAGCTTGGGCCCTCAATGGGGATCAGGCATGCCTCAGTCTTCTCCCAGGGCCTGAGCTGCGTGTTTCTCCTTCTGTGTCCCATCCCCAACTTCCTTTCTTTGTTGTTTTATGTGTCTGTGCTCAAGAAGGGGGGGGGGCAGTAACTCGATTTTACAGATGAGGAAATCGAAGCCCCCAAGAAGCTAAGTAATTGACCAAGACAACTTAGTCAGTGTAAGGTGGAGCTGGGACTTAGCTTCGGGACTTCTACCTCTCAGTCCTGTGTGCATACCCCTGCATAGCACTGTGCTGGCCATAGGAGAGATTTAGAGCCCCTGTTGGTTGACTAACTGAAGGGTGTCCAAGAAGACTTTCACATTCAAACGGTACTGAGCTGCCAACCCGCTATTAGACTTGCTCACGTTTTATCGAGGGACTTGCTTTTTTTTTTTTTTGAGTTTTAATTTAAATTCCATTTAGTTAACATACAGTGTGATATTAGTTTCAGGTGCACAATGGGGTGGTTCGGCACCTCCATACAACACCGGGTGCTCATCACAACAAGTCGAGGCATTCTCTTTCAAAATGTGGACTGACATAGTAAGGCATTAACACTCTTAAGTTTTTTTTTTCCCCATTAGTCATACCCAAGCCAGGAAAGTTAGTATTAGGAGTTTAGTGAGTAGAGTCAATAAACGTTGTGAAAAGGTAAGTGAAGGATGTTGAAGTCAGATTTTGTCTCTCTTTCATTGCTTTGCTCAGGGCCTCTCAGGACTTGTATCACCGGGCACTTAACCTTCTATTCTGGGGTATGAGAGACATGAATTGAAATCCTGCAGGTAATGTCCGTGGTTACAGGTAATCTTTTAAAAGGTACAGCCCATGGTGGTGACCAGCCTGTGTGTGGCCATGCCCTCTGACGGAGGATGCCCTCCCCAGGGGGTAGTCTGTGCCATTACAGGTAGGTCCAGTCTTGGGATACATCCCTGGAAGATGCAGTCTACTTCGGACCTCTGCTCCTTGGTTCCCATCCTACCTTCTGGAACAGTGTACATCAAGGCTTACTGAATTCTTCCTCCACGTAGAATCACAAAACAATTGGCCAGGCTCCCTCTGACACGTCCTCTTCTCTGTCTCTATAGATTCCATTCTTGTAACCTTTTACATGTAATGAGGTCTCCAGAACATTCACAACCCTGGACGTGCCATCTCCCGATATGCTGTAGTTTGGTCAGCTCCTCTCATAAAACGTGGCACCCCGAACTGGCTGGTGCCCACTCATTTTTGTTTATTTAACAAATATTTATGGAGCTTCCTCTGTGCCAAACCCTGGGCAAGTGTCTGAGGGCTCCTGACTTTGTGCTACTTGGTTAATACTCAGATAGCTGTGTCCTAAAACAACAAGCGGCAATGCATGGTATGAAGGAGTGAAGCGTATTTGGGGAGATTCGTGGCTGCTGAAGTCAGCATTCAGGGTGCTCTTGGTGCTCCTGGCCTGTGCAGACAGAACACAGACCTGACTCAAGATGGTAAGACCTGGGCTTCCGCAGAGGACCTGAGGCACACTTTGACTACCTCCTTCCACAGAGGGCGGAGATGCCTAGAGTTTAGATGGAAGGAGTTTAATCTCAGAACATGCAGTGGGTCAGGGGGTAAGGGGGCCACTCTCAATGTTCTGTCTTGCCCTAAGTACTGAAGACCTGGATTTGGGGTGGGACCTAGTTATTGGAAGGGACGAGGGTTATAAGGCCCAAAGAGCTGAAGGCAAAACAGAAGGAAAAGGTCTGGAAGAAAACGGGAAAGCCCACGTCAGTCCTCTTTGGGGTTAACCTGAAGTCACGAGTTACGGGGCGAGGTCAGCTCCTTGCTCCACCAACAGCTTTCCTGGAAGTAATTTTATCCAGCTACGCTTTGGGGACAGTTGGGCAAGTTGACATGCCTCTGTAAGGAAGCGCCTGGAAACAACCACCCTGAAGAGAAATCAAGGCAGACTATTCCGTGGGCTTGGAAATTGTCTTCTAAGTAGTTGTGAACCTGGCACAGAGGGACGTTGGTGTAACAAAGGCTAACAAGGAGGTTACTATGTTGTTGTTTTTTTTAAAAAAAAAGCAGAGTGGAAGAAGTTTGAATTGTTAGATTTCCTTGGGGCACTTGGAACCAGTCAGTTAAGCATCTGACTCTTGGTTTCAGCTCAGGTCATGATCTCACAGTTTGTGAGTTCAAGCCCTGCATCGGGCTCTGCACTGACAATGTGGAGCCTGCTTGGGATTCTCTCTTGGTCCCTCTCTCTCTGCCCCTCCCCTACTCTCTCTCTCTCTCTCAAAAATAAATAAATAAAAACTTAAAATCTCTCTCAAGGTGAAAATATTTTCTATCCTGACTCCCTGTTCTGTAAACTTGTGATATGTGGCATCAGACTCGTTAGTGGTCTTGCACACACGATAAGCATGTCCCGGTACCTGGCTTGAGTATGAAGCCTGGAGTCTCATCAATACTCATGGCTACTGGCATTTGGCTCCTCAGTCAGGAAATCTGCCTGTGATTCACGTGAATCAGACTCCTGGCGCCTCGAGGCCCCAGGGCGAACCCATGAGCTGGCTCCTCGGCCATCGGACTCCAGGTGGAAGACGCTTCAGATTATTCCCCCCGGGGTGGCTGCTACTTTGCGTGTTGGCTTTGCAGCTTTCTGGCTGGCCTGATCCCAGCTGCTACAAGTTCACCGTTAGATTTGGCATTTGTAGTTTCTTGTTATAGAAGCAGGCTTTCTAATAAGAGTCAGAGTAACTGGGCTTGCATCCTGACTCTCATCGACGAGCCACGGGGTATTGGCCAGTCACTTTGCCTGTGTGTTCCGTAGTTTTCTCATGTACAAAACAGCTGAGAGTGGGAAGGAATAAGAAGTGCATTGGTCTGGTTCACCTCTCAGTCCTGGCTCTAAGACGTGCCCGACGTGGTCCTGGCAATGCATCTGGAGTCTGAGAGTGGTACCCACTCCTCCACACCGATCAGCAGCATGAGCTCATGGAGTTGTTCTGGAATCTGGCATTTCCTACGTGTCTCCCTCTGGGCCCCATCCCTATGGTCTTCCTTTTCTGCCAGTTTTCATCTCCTCCAATTATGACTAGAAATAAAACAAAATCAATGAAAACTCATAGTTTCTCACTAGGTCCCGAGAGACCCTTTGCAGGTGTGCATGGGATGAGAGTAGTTCTCAGATCAAGGCCCGAGCTATGAAGGGGGTGGAGAGGGAAGAGCCCCTGGGTAGGGGTGAGGTGGCACTGAGCTGGCACAGTTGGCACCAGATTAACTGAATCCCCAGATGGGACAGGATGTGTGTCAGTTCTGCTAGCATAGAGAGTGGTCCAGCACCTTGCTCAGGGCTTAGTGGAAAAGTGCTGAGTTGGGATCAGGGCAGTGTAACCACGATAATGTGTGCTCCTGGGTGGGAGCTGGGCTCGGATGTTTGCTTCTCCCTGACTGGTGGCGAAGCTGCTGTCCTGCCTCCCATCCCCGGGTGTGGAGGAGGCACGTCCTGGGCTCCTACAGGAGGCCTGATGGTCCTCTGAGTGCTCTCTATAGGAATTGGGGGACCCCAGCAAGTGGACTGGCCTGCACATGGCAAGGTGGGCTTCCATAGATCAGCTCTCTTCCGGTGGGCTTGGTGAAAGGAAGCCAGCAGCTGGGGGACAAGGGACTGATTGAACAACATATACAAGAAATGCCAGATGGGGGTACAGGAAGTAGTGAAGGGTTTTCCACCGGAGTGCTCCCTGGTGCAGAACTCTTTAGGACAGGTGAGTCCAAATTCCACTGCATTTGAGCTGTGCTTGAGCTGCCGTTGACCTGGTTACTGGAGTCCCTCTAGCCAGGGCCCTGAGTCTTAGGAATGGAGTTCTTGTGTTGTTTCTGCAATGCAGGGAAGTGGAAAGGAGGAGGGAATGAAAAAGGATGGTGAGAACTGAGAGATGAGGAGACAGAAGGAGGGGAGAGAAGAGGTGAGAAAGGTGGCTGGTCATCCCCTGGGGCAGCTGTAGAAAGTCAGAGCACCCAGGCCATGGAGGTCTGTGTGCCTATGACCCTTGGCCTCCTCAGATTGCCCAGCCTGAGCCCCATCCCATGTTGTGCTGCCGTATCAGGCACTGTACTACCCACATGGGTCTCCAGACAGAACCACTGTGGCCATTGGGGTAGATGTCTGCCATTTTCCAGAGAAGCCATTCCTTAGGGTAGAGAGGCAACCATCCCACGTGGACATAAAATCCCACATCTAGAATCCACGCAAATCTTTCAAGTTTGTCAGCATTGGGGCCAATGCAACCAATATTCACAGAGCACTATCACTTCACGTTAAGTTACCTTACGTAGTGCTGGGCATAATAGAAAGCCAAGGACTTCAGATCTGGTGGTGGTGGTGTGGACTTATATAAACAGGACAAATGCATAGAAGAGCTGTGGTGAAGCCCAAACATGTTGGATGGCTACTGAGGGCCCCTGAATACAGGTACCAAGGGTTTACAGGGGAAAACAGTACATATCTACCTCTAGGTTTGTCAACAGCTACAACTGACAGGGGGAAGAGAGGTAGAATTTTGCAGCAGGGGACCCCTGCTCCACACTGAACAATGCTAGTGTGCTCCTGGGCTCGACAGACAAATGCAAGCTAGACCTTTCAGTGCTGAACTGAAGGCATCTGGGGGCACAGCCAAGAATAACTTCTCAGCTGTGAAAAGTGTCAGAGCCTGAGGTAGAGGCCCAGGGAGATGGAGGGGCGATTTAAATCTCTTTTCCGGTGGACTAGAGGATTCTTCTTTGGTTGGGATGACGTAAGTGCTATTTTGTGAAGAGATAGTGGAAGGGGTGATTTGATGACCTCCTATGATTCTTTCTTTGCAATCTGTTTCTCCTTCCTAGCCCTGGAGCACTTCGGAACTGGGGCCAAAGTCCTAACCAGCCACGCAAACCTGGGCTCTAGGGCAGAGCCCACACCACAGACAAAACTTGTGTCCTTGAATTAGTTACTTCCCTCTCAGTTCCAGCTTACACATTTTGTTGACTCTGGAGCCAAACAGGGGAAGTGTGAGTGTCTGTCGACACCTGGTGGCAGTTCACAGGCATTGAAGTCAGTATTATCAGAACAAAGCCCTGTAGGTTGCTCAGGTGTGTCTCAGGTGTCCAAAAACACTTCCGGGGTTTGAAGGCTAAGTTATTCAATTTGAGGGGTCCATCCTGGGAAGATGGGACTGTTTTCTAAGTTAGGTTTGTCTAGAAATTCATCCTTGTTCCTGGCTCAAGTGTTCACATTTGGCTTAATTTTTACTATTCCTACAATCTGCGATGAGCTTCCTTTCTTAGTTCCATAGATTTTATTCCAGAGGTAAAATGCGTGTGGATCTAGAACTAACAAAGAGTCTAAAAGGTAGCTGAAGTTCTCTTGTGCTTGCCAAGTGTCTTTCACAGTCCTACTATTGTCCTCATTTTATAGATGAAAAAACTGAGGCACAGAGAGGTGATATAACTTACCCAAGGTCACAGAGCTAGGGAAAGAGACAGGGTTTGAACCCAGGATGTCTTAACTCCATAACCTCTACTGAAAAATGTTTTTTGAGTTTATTTACTTTTTTTTTTGAGAGAGAGAGAGCATAAGCTGGGGAGAGGCAGAGAGAGAGAGAGACAGACAGACAGACAGACAGAATCCAAAGTAGGCTTCAGGCTCCAAGCTGTCCCCACAGAGCCCAACACAGGGCTCGAATCCATGAACTGTGAGATCATGACCTGAGCCAAAGTTGTACACTCGACTGACTGAGCCACCCAGGTGCCCCCATAATCTCTACTTTTAATAAACAATTGTTGACTGACTGATATACATGTTTATTACTTGAGGAACCCTGATAAAGGTCTCACTTCAAAATACTTTCCACCAAAGGGGTAGAGTCATATATTTACCATCAAACATTACCCTTTTCAGGGTTTCTTATAACGATTTTTTGTAATGTTTTTAAATTATCTTTTTTATTCAAGTATAATTAACATAGTGTTATATTACTTTCAGGTGAAAAGTGCTCATGGCAGTAAGTGTAACTCTTAATCCCCTTATCAATTTCACCTATTCCCTCTTCACCTCCCCTCTGGCAACCACGAGTTTGTTTTCTGTGTATAAGAGTCTGTTTTTTTGTCTTTTTTCTTTGTTCATTTGTTCCTCAAATTCCACATATAAGTGAAATCATGATATTTGTCTTTCTCTGACTGACTTATTTCACTTAGCATTGTATTCTCTAACTCTATCCATGTTGTTGCAAATAGCATGATCTCGTTCTTTTTTAAGGCTGAATAATACTCCATTGTATATATACACCACATCTTCTTTATCCATTCATCTATGGATGGATACTTAGGGTGGTTCCATATCTTGGCTATTGTAAATAATGCTGCAATAAACACTGGGTTGCATATATCTTTTCAAATTAGTGTTTTCATTTTCTTTAAGTATTTGAGGAACTTCCATAGTGTTTTCGAAAGTGGCTGCATTGCATTCTCTTGCACCCAGCTTGCATGCTCACTAACAATGCACAAGTGTTCATTTTCCTTCACATTCTTGCCAACATTTGATATTTCCTGTGTTTTTGATTGTATCCATTCTGACAGGTATTAAGTGAGATCTCATTGTGGGTTTGCATTTCTCTGATGTTGAACATCTTTTCATGTATCTGTTGGCCATCTGTATGTCTTCTTTGGAAAAATGTCTTTTCAGGTCCTCTGTTCATTTTTTACTTGGAATGTTTGTTTATTTGTTTTGGTGTAGAGTTGTTTAAGTCCTTTACATATTTTGGATATTAACCCCTTATCAGATATATCATTTGCAAATATCTTCTGCCATTTAGTAAGTTGCCTTGTTGTTCTTTTTTTTTTTTTTTTGATGGTTTCCTTCACTGTGTAAAAGCTTTTTATTTTGGTGTAGTCCCAATAGTTTAATTTTGCTTTTGTTTCCCTTGCCTTAGGAGACGTATATTGAAAAATGTTTCTATGGCCAATGTCAAAGAAATTACTGCCTGTGTTTTCTTTTGGGATTTTTATGGTTTCAGGTCACACATTTAGGTGTATAATCCATTTGAGTTTAGTTTTGTGTATGGTGTAAGAAAGTGGTTCAGTTTCATTCTTTTGCCATGTTGCTGTCCAGTTCCCCCACACCATTTGTTGAAAAGACTGTCTTTTCTGCATGGTATATTCTTTTTATAGTTCTTTTAAAGGTGTAGGCAGCCTATGAAGTCCCTCTATCATCTCAGAGGTAAAGAGAAAAACAGGGTGGAAAGAGGCCAGGAGCAGGGAAAAGGTGCTCACGTCTGGCAGAAACCTTAAATGCCATCTAGCTGCACAGATACATTGCGTCATTGTGCAGGTGCAGTAGAATTCCAGGCAGGAGAAAGGGTTTTGATAAGTGGGTGTGGCAAGCTCATGAGGGAGATGAACCAGGACACCAGACATCCTGACTTGGGTCCAGAGCTCCATCTACATCGCACCACACCGTTCTCCTCCAGAAAGAGGGAGCAGTGGGAATAGCAAGGGGAAGGAGGACGGAGGCCCTGAAGCCAGAGTAGCTGAGCCCAGTAAACAGAGCATAGGGTGGCCCCTTTAGCACTTGGGAGCATCAGTTACTGGTGTCAAGCCCTTTCTCTCCTGCTGATCTCCTTACATCCTTACACCCTCACCAAGAGTCAGAACAGAAAGGCCTATTTGAGATCAGCCGTTTGATTACCAGGGTTCTCTGGAGAAACAACAGAAATGTGTGTGTGTGTGTGTATACATATATATATATACATACATACATATATATATACAAATATATATATTTAATATTTGTATTTATTATATGGGACTGGTTCACATGATTATGGCAAGTTCAAAATCTGCATTGTGAGCCAGGAGGCTGGAGCCCCAAGTGAGCCAATCAATGGTGGAGGTGGAATCTAAAGGCAATATGCTGGAGAATTTTCTCTTGCTCAGGGCTGTGGGTCTTTTTCTTCTGTTCAGACCTTTAGCTGATTGGATGGGACCCACCTACACTATGGAGCTAAACCTGCCTCATTCGGTCCATTCATTTACATGTTAATTTCATCCAGGGAGCCTGGGTGGCTCTTCAGCATCTGACTTCAGCTCAGGTCTTGATCTCCCCGCTTGTGAGTTCAAGCCCTGCGTTGGCTCAGAGCTGACAGTACAGAAGCTGGAGCCTGTTTCAGATTCCGTGTCTCTGTTTCTCTCTGCCCCATCTCCTGCTCACACTCTGTCTCTCTCTCTCTCTCTCAAAAATGAATAAACATTAAAAAAACTTTTTAAAAGTTAATTTCATCCAAAAACGCCCCCCCTCAAGTTGACACATAAAAGTAATCATCAAGTGACAATCAATTCCCTTGATTGTCCTTGTTGGGCTGTTCGTTTTCCTTTACATTAGTTATTTGAGTATCCCTTTCATGATTTTTTTGCAACATCTGTGTACTATTTATATAATATTTTCTTTAAAACAATGTTAACTACTCACTTTTTATAACATAGATGGAGCTAGAGAATATAATGCTAAGTGAAATATGTCAGTCAGAGAAAGACAAATACTATATGATTTCACTCATATGTGGAATTTAAGAAAGCAAACAAGAAAAAAATTAGAAAGAAACAAAGCAAGAAACAGACTTAATTATAGAGGACAAGGTGGTGGTTACCAGAGGGTGGGGGGTGCAGGGATGGGGGAACTAGGTGATGAGGATTAAGGAGTGCGTGCGCTTGTGATGAGCACTGGGTTATGTATGGAAATGTTGAATCACTATTGTACACCTGAAGCTAATATAACCCTGTATGTTAACTAATGAATTAACATAAACACTTAAAATTTTAAAAAAAGCTACTAAGCAGGACTGTTCCATTGCCAGAGGTAGGAGGTACCCCTTTATTTATGCCTGGATTATTTCCTCTCTAAGATCATAAAAATAAAATCAGATTTCATACACACACACCTTACCCTTGTACTAAAATGCTAGTTGAGATAAGTGGTGTTAGTTGTACTAGTTGTAATCTTTTTCTAGCACAGGCAAGAATCACTCGAACACTGTTAAAAGCGCAGGTTAACACCTGCACCCTCTCGCACACATTTGGGAAAGTGTTTAAACCAAGGCTGAGGGGAAGGCGCCGCGGCTCCTACCGGCCACCAGGAGGCGCCATCGCCCGCCGTCCCCGAGGCCCCCAGATGCGGCGAGCGGAGGCGCGGGGCGGGGCGGTTAGAGGCCGGGGGCGTCACCC
>NW_027531525.1:1957891-2007203 GCF_008692635.1 Crocuta crocuta
AGTCGGCAAGGGCCGTGGGAGCGCAGGCGCCCGGGAGGCGGCCCCGGTTCTCAGGTGCTCAGAATGCAGTGGGGCGTCCCCACCCGCCGCCACGTCGGGTGGCTGCGCCCCAGCACATTTTGTGGGCTCCCCGCGGTGCCGGCGGGCCACCCAGCGCGTGTGCGCGAGCGCTCCTTAATCCTCCCGGGCGCACCTTGTCCGTCTGGCTCCTAGTGATACTTTAACCTGAACGGTTTCCCTACCTTACTTAAATGGAAGCCTTTGTTTATTTTTTAAAAATGACTGTTTATATTTTTATTCTTTTTCTAGACAGAGAAAGAGTTGGCGTGCCAGCAGGGCAGGGGCAGAGGGAGAGAGAGAAAGTCCTAAGCAGGCTGCACGGACTGCGGGCTCGATCTCATGACCCTGGGACCATGACTAGCAGAAATCAAGAGTCGGAGGTTCAACCGACTGAGACACCCAGGTGCCCCTATTTGTTTATTTATTTTTTTTAATTAAAAAAATTTTAAGTGTTTATTTTTTGAGAGAGAGAGAGCGAGTGAGCAGAAGCAGGGGAGGAGCAGAGAGAGAGAGAGAGAGAGGGAGACACAGAATCCTAGGCAGGCTCCAGGCTCTGAGCTGTCAGCATAGACAGCTCCAATCCACCAAGTGTGAGATCATGACCTGAGCCAAAGTAAGATGCTTAACTTGCTGCGCCACCCAGGCAACTCTGTTTTTTATTTTTATTTTTAAATTTATTTGTTTTAAGTAGGCTCCACATCCAGTGTGGGGCTTGAACTCACAACCCTGAGGTCCCAGGCTCTCCGTGCAGACTGAGCCAGGTGGGCGCCTCTTGAAAACATCTATTTTTAAAGGAAACTTTCTTCATCTATAAAATGGTGACCATGGTACCAGCATCAAAAGATTGAGTAAATGAAATAATACCAGAAGTGCACGGTGTTGCTGTTATAACTGTAGGTGGAAAATGAGTTCAGGGAAACACTCTCACATGTGCGGTCCTTCAGAGAGACTTGAACTTTCCAGGAGCTTTGGGAAACTCCTGACTTCCAATCCAGCCTCCTGCCTCCCTGTTTTTATGTGTAGGGTGGTGGCCCTCACTTCTGAAGGGAGATAGTCCCTGCAGTTCCATTCACCACTAAGTAGAGTTGTCAGCAGGTGGCCCCAGAGCACCATGGGTGTGTTTGTGCTTTTTGGTTCTACGGATTCACTAGGGTGTATTCAACATCTGCCCCACACTCTGGTACAGGGTATGGAGGTGTGGGTATAGGGTTGGATGAAGGTGTGGGCAGGAGCCCTGGCCTCAGGGAGAATATAAATGATTTGTTATTCTGGTCTTTTTCTTTCACAAGATTTTGGCCTTGATTAGATTCATTCCTATAGTCGTTCAACAAATATTTATTGGATGCCTACTCTGTTCCAAATGCTTCTCAAAGACTTGATGTGCACCAGTGAACTAGAACAAAGATCCTTGCCCTCAAGGAGCTTACATTCGAGTCGGCAGCAATGAGGATGATAAGGAAATAACTGAAATAGTTTGTTAGAAGTGTATGAGAAAGAAAAGTGTAAACCTGAGTGTGGGCAGGGCAGTTTGCAGTATTGAAGAGGATGGCTGATAGCCCTCATTAGGAAAGCAAAATTTGAGCAACGTTTCAAAAGGAATGAAGTTAGCCAAGCAGAGATCTGGGGAGAGCGTTCTTGAGACTATGAAAAATTTACAGCAATTACATTAGGCACCCCTTTTGTAGATGAGGTAACTGAGGCTCAGAGAAGTGAAATGACTCGTTTAGGGTCTTACAGAGGGTTTCTGGCAAAGTTGGCATAGCTTTACCACCTCATTCCAGCCCCGCGGTCACGCACTGGGTCACATTTCCACTCTGTTTGCCAAGGTGATGGCACCTTCTCGTAAAGCTGCACACTATGTAGCCCGCCTACGCGATGACTCACGTGAGCCGGGTGTGTTTGCCCCTCTTGGGTAATCCTAAAACTGCCTGTGGTCTTTTTTTTTTTTTTTTAAACGTAATGAGTAAATATTTAGTTTGCTGAGTGCTGTGGAGGCTAGAAACGAGGCATGGCCCTTGCACCTAAGGGACCAATAATCTACCCATAAACATTTGGGTCTTTGTTTCTTCTTTAGTCTACTTCCCCCCAAACGAGTCCACTGATAATCTCTACCTACAGCTTGGTATTGAGTCAGTTCTCAAACTTGGTCACCCATCGTTAGTTTCTAGGTTCCTGGAGTCTCCCCAGAGTCCTTTTGCTGCCAGTTGATACGCGGTGCCCCTGGTTGTCCCCAGGTCACAATTCTGCACCCCTTCCACCCTGTGTTGGACCCATCTATGAGACTAGGCTTATGATTTGCCCTCTACTCCTAGGCTTTGGTTAGCTGTCCTTTGTCACTTGTATTCACAATTGTTGAGATCTCTCCACTTGATTGGAGGCTCTGTCTCTTCCTCCTTGGAAATTGTGCTCCTTGGGCATTCTTCTTAGTCCCCTTGAGCTGCCTTTTTGTGCCTGAGTCACCTCTTTCAGCCTCTGGCCCTGAGAACTCAGGACGTGTGCCGACTTGCCTTCCTGGCCACATTTGCTGGGAGGAGATTATGGCACCTTGTGTTAAAGTCCTGGGTTATGATGCCTGTGGAGCAGCAGAGAAGGACGGAAGGCTGTATTTTGGTAAATAATTGAGAGCTAGTAGTTTAGAGGAGAGATGAGCTTGGTAAGCTTGTAGTGGATAAGAATGAGGAAGCGTGGTGTTGAAGGATGGCTAGAATTAGTAGGTGTAGGGGACAGAACAGGGTGGGGGTGAACTTGGGGTGTTGTGGGACAATGAGAGATTAACCTGAGTAGAAGAGAGAGGGTGTGTTTGGGAGTGCTGTGGGAAGACTGTAGATAGGCCGGGCGGGGCTGGAGCACGGCCGGGAACACCAGGTCAAGAAGTCTGCATTACGGCATCCTAAACTGTTCTCAAATGAAGCTCGCGGGAAGCCGGCATAAAGGCATTAAGGACAGCTTGTCATTAGGACCTGTATATCCACCTGCCTGTCTTTGAGCATCTCAAATCGACTACGTTCCTGAATGCCCCATCTGAAAGAAGCTCCCTTGGTTATTTTGTCACAGTGCCCTATTTCTTTTTTTTTTATTTGAGAAAAACAATTTTAAGGTTTATTTATTTTTGAGAGGGGCGGGGAGAGGCAGAAAGAGACAGGATCAGAAGCAGGCTCTGCACTGTGAGCACAAAGCCCGATGCAGGGCTCAGACTCACAAACCATGAGACCATGACCTGAGCCTAAGTCAAGAGTCGGCCACTTAACCGACTGAGCCACCCAGGTGCCCCCACGGTGTTCTGTTTGTTTCTCTTTGCGTGTTTATTCCGTCTCCTCAAGTGTGTCCTAATGTGAGTGCTATCAAATGGCAAGGACTCCATTTGGTTCCCCGGAATGTAACACAGTATCAGCTGCTAAAGGCTCTTGAATGAACACTCTAAAGACCTGTGCCTCTAACTGTGCTCTACCTTCTGGATGCTTGACTTCTTTTTTTTTTATGTTATTTTTAAAAATTTATTTTTGAGAGAGAGAGAGACAGCATGAGCAGGAGAGGGACAGAAAGAGGGAGACACAGAATCTGAAGACAGTCTCCAGGCTCTGAGCTAGCTGTCGTCACAGAGCCCGACACGGAGTTTGAACCCGTGAACCTCGAGCTCATAACCTGAGCAGAAGCTGGACCCTTAACCGACTGAGCCACCCAGGCACCCCTGGATACTTGACTTCTGTTAGTGCTAACACCATCTGTCTGGTCTGAACGGTTGAGATCCTGAGGTCAACCTTGATGTGGACATGAACACAGAAATTGCTCTTGAACTTAACATGGGCTATACTCCCACTGAGACCTTGTTTTATACTCTGTTATGAGAAGATAATACAATGTACCCTGTTGCATTTTAGATGTGAAGGCTGAAAATATCAAATGTGAGCATCGAGGGAAAAGGAGTTAGAAATCATTGGGAAGCAGGGCTGTAGGCAGGGCGCAAATTACATATTTCTAACTGTGATATTAACTATTATGATCTCTTCCAAGGGGCAGAATTACATAGTGGTTAGTAATGGTACTAATAATAGCATTAGTGGTTAATAATCATATTAGATTGCCTGGTCTCAGTTCTTGGTTCTGCCACTTACTAGCTCTGTGTCTTTGGGAAAGGGGCTTAACCTCTCTGTGGCTCTGTTTTCTCATCTGCAAAATATAGATAAGAACAATACCTCACAGAATTATTGTGATAAATTTCTTAGAGCAGTGCTAGCACATAGTAAATGGTCAACGAGAGATAGGTATTATGAGCTATTGTTACTCAATGGGCCATTGAGATAACTTTATGTCCTGTTGCCATTTTGAACTGCTGATCTGACATAGGCAGGCACATCTCCTCAGGGAATGACCTTCGCAAAATGTGACCAAGGATGGACTGAAGGGAAGTTGGAATTTGTTGAGTGAGGATGGAGTTTCTGCAGGAGAGGCGGTGGCCACGGAGAGAGGTGCCAGGTCTGGGTGGGATTATTTCAGACAGAATGTGCACATGAATTCCCCAACACAGTGAAGGAAATGGTACCACTTAGCTCTCTATATGCGGAACTGCACAGAAATCTAAACGATCCCTGCTTCTACCCTGTTTTTGCTTTGTAGGGGGAGAAGGCAGCGGTGTCTGAAGCCAGAACGATGATGATTATGGTGGTTGGTGCCTTGTCCAAGCCCTGCTTTACACTCTTAGTCTCTCCTTCGTCACTACGATTCTCCCGCTGCTCAGTGACCACAACTGGAAGTTTCATTCCAAGAATCCTGGTGGTGCAGAGGTAGGACAGGATGGTTTGGAGATTTTACTAAACTTTTTTTTACCCCTAAAAATTCCTTTTCTCCCCTGGGTCCCTGTGCCCCACCATTTCAGGCACTCTGTATTCTCACCATCTCCCTCTGACAAACAGAACAACAGTGGATTTGATGATCGATTATTTTACACTTTACAGTGATTTTCTTTTGCTGAATTTTTAGATACTGGGAAGTGAAACATTTTAGAGCTACAGAAACAATGGTGGCAGATCTGTGCGGTATTGGGTATTGACGAGGTCTTCCTTGGGCCTTCTGGGCTTCCCACAGGTGTCCCCTGGGGGCCTATCCGTTCAAGCGAGGGGCCAGAGCGTGCAGACATCTGCATTCTTCCCTTCTAAATGCCAAAGGCAGTTTGCAGGTGTGAGACACAGAGCTTGTGAGACACTGGTGTGGGACAGAACCTGTGCTTTTTTCTATCCCACTTCCATCTAGAATAGAAAAAAGATCACCAGAACACAGATGGAGGGGGGTTTGGAGAAGAAATAAAGGGTAGGATATAGTGTGTGAGACTTAGTTTTCCATTGCCTAGACTGAGCATGAGGGATGGTGATTGTTTTGTGTGTCAGAAGGGGATCGATATATTTTCTTTTTTTTTTTGAAATGGATCATACCTGAATTTATTTATTTATTTATTTTTTACAAATAGTTTATTGTCAAATTGGTTTCCANGGATCGATGTATTTTCTGAGTAAGGCCTTGATCAGCATGGCCAGCCCTCTTTCTAGCACCTTCTGTGCTGCCCGTAAGTAAAGAAGTCTCTGTAAATGAGTATTTCCAGTATCAGCGAACAGTCCACTTTGGGTGAGCACGCCAGGGCTGAGAGGACATGTGCCTCCCTGTCTCGTCTTAGTGCCCCCACGGGACTTTCTGGTGGAGGCATTCTGGCGCTGTGAGCTAGAAGGCATGTCTTGGCATGAGTATTGGAGAAACTCAGCCCCCAAGTTTGCCTTAGCCTGAAAGTGGACTGAGAAGGCATTTGTGAAAGTCTAGTGACCCCTGTCCCCTTCCTGGGCTCTTGCCTGTCTTCCTATTCACCACCCTGGTCCAGTCGCTTTTCTAATTCTAGCTCCAAGAGGATTTAAGTCTCGCATATTGGTTTTCCGCTGTCATGTGGTCCATTCTGAACTCTAAACCGCACGTTTCTTCTTAGGTGGCCCCTCTCTCCATTCGTTCCTTGACACTTCCACAGAGCTGATTCCAGGGTCCCGGTCGTTTCCTGAACCCAACAGCTCTTCACCTACGATGTTCTGGAATCACTCTGCCTGCTCCCTCAAGTCTTTTCACTTACTCAGGGTTGGCCCGGTTTCCTGACTGATCGTCTGGCCTCTGGCTCTGTGGTAATTTCCTACAGCTACCCTCCTCCTTGGAGTGCTCGCAGCTTTATGTCCAACACACGACATCCCCAGTTCTTTGTTTGTTTGCGGGTAAGACCTACCACTTCTCTTGATTGAACCCATAGTTTTGGATTATGGAATTTCACTGGGATTTTTTTTCAAAAAATTTTTAACATTTAATCATTTTTTGAGAGACAGAGTGAGCAGTGAGACAGAGAGAGAGGGAGACCGAGGGTCGGAATCAGGCTGCAGGCTCAGAGCCATCAGCACAGAGCCCGATGTGGGGCTTGAAATCATGAACCATGAGATCATGACCTGAGCTGAAGTTGGACGCTTAACTGACTGAGCCATCCAGGGCGCCCCTCACTGGGAGTTTTGAGGTAACTATCTCCTCTCCTGGCTGAAACCAGGCTTTTCCTGAATGACAGTGCTGTCTAGCTGCTCCCGTGTGGTGCACTCCTCTCCCTCCACTGTGTGTGGCCCGGTGGTGGGCTGAGCTTTCTGCTCACTGTGTGGCTTCTCTCAACAGCCACACCTCCACTGATGCACACACACTCCACCCTCTTACCATCCTCATTTTTGGCTCAAGTAATCTCTTTGCCCTATAACCATATTCAATGAGAACGTTGGCACCTCTCTCTTGCCTCCTTGGATTTTGTCATCATTCTGGAAAACTTCAACAAGCACATTGGTGACGCATCTGAATCCATTTCTTTTCTTTTCTTACACCTCATTGATTTCTTACACCTCATTGATTCCCACCTCCACTCCGTGTCAGCCACCCATTCAAACGGCCACGGCTCAGACCTTGCCACCACCCACAGTTGGTCCACCTCTGAAGCCGTGAACCGTGAAATTCCAATTATTGATCTTACAGCACAGCTTTCTTTTTAAAAAAATGTTTATTTATTGATTTTGAGGACTGAGAGCCTGTGTGCATACACACACACACACACACACACACACACACACACACACACACGAATGGAGGAGGGGCAGAGAGAGAATCACAAGCAGGCCCCGTGCTGTCAGCACAGAGCCCAACATGGGGCTCGATCTCATGAACCCTGAGACCATGACCTGAGCTGAAATTAAGAATCGGAGGCTTAACTGACTGAGCCACCTGGGTGCCCCTCACAGCATAGCTTTCTAACTGTGACTCCTAGGTTCCCACTAAGCCTGTTCTTAAAAAGTGATCTGTATTTTTACTTTGAGTAATTGCATGCTTGCCTCCCAGAATTAACACTAATAAGCATTTTGTCATATTTGCTTCAGGTCTTATTCAAACGAATAAAACATTAAAGGTACATCTAAGTCTTCCCTGGGGATCTTCTCCCAGCTTCTAACTCCCCTCCTCCTCAGAAACAACCATGTCATGAATTCGGTGAATGTGTGTGTATGTGTATCAAATGTAATATTGTTTTTGTTCCTGTACATAAGGTGTAACTTGGTTTTCACTCAATGTTGTGTCTTGAAAATCTGCTTGTACATAATGAACAGTCCGTTCCCCCTCAGTGCTCCATAGCATCCCAGTGTGAGAATATAGTGCAGCTTATGTATCCATTTTCCAAAGTCATCCTTATGAAGAGTGCTGGAGCAACATCCCTGTAAATGGCTCCCTGCACAGAGCAGTCAGTGTGGTGCTATGGCAATTCGGCACCAATGCGTGCATCAGAAAGGCTTTCCCTTTGCATGGACCTCGTCCCCTGGACACACAGCTTGTCAGGTGGAAGAGCCCGGGCAAAGAGAAGACTTTGCGGGTGGATGTGGCTTTGTGCTCAGGATGCGTGGATTATTAAGGGGATGTGGACTGAGTTTCTTGGACTTGCTCCCTGTGGGCACCTTTAGATGGGATAGATCGCACAGCCATCTTTGGTGCCTTGCGTTAAGAACAAAAACTTTAGAGGGGTGCCTGGGTGGCTCAGTTAAGCATCTGATTCTTGATTTCGGCTCAGGTCATGGTCTCACAGTTCATGGGTTTGAGCCCCATGTTGGGCTCTGTACTCTGCCAGCATGGAGCCTGCTTGGGATTCTCTCTCTCTCTCTCTCTCTCTCTCTCTCTCTCAATAAACATACAAACAAACAAACATTAAAGAACAAAAACTGCATGAATTTAAATGTTAGCTGTTGAGGGGGCACCTGGGTGGCTCAGTCAATTAAGTGTACAACTCTTGGTTTTGGCTCAGGTCATGATCTTGAGGTTCAGGAGTTCAAGCCCCACACTGGGCTCTGTGCTGACAGCACAGAGCCTGCTTGGGATCCTCTCTTCTGCTTCTCCTGCACTCATGTGTGTCCTTCCCACCCCTCTCTCTCTCACTCTCTCAAATAAATAAAAACGTGTTAGCTATTGCGACTGTAGCAAACTACTTAATCTCTGTGCCTTACTGTGCCCATCAGTAAACTGGGACTATGGAATTCTGTCTCTCATGGGTTATAGTAATGGTAATCAAAAGGGTTCTATATAGTCGTATTTAGCATATAGTAAGTGTTACATAAATGTTGGATACCATCCCTTTAAGGTGTAACGGCGGGAGTACAGCTGTAGGTTGGGAGGGAATGTGCTTTTTTGAATTCACCTGTTCTTTATTCCATCTCTGTTTTTTCAGTCTTGGTTTCTTTTATATTCAGCCTGGATGTAAATCACGCTTCTGAGACTGTGGGCCTCTGTCATGTTATAGTGCATTGGGATTGTTCTCAGCGATGGGAAAGTGTCCCAGAGAGGAGCAAGCCAAGCCCCGCAGGCCACTCCCCAGAGTGGGCGGAAGGAAAGGGTTAGATTAAGGGCTGCAAGAGTGGCCTCCTGCCCACATGACTCTCCGTATCTAGAGAGGGCTCCTCCCCCTTAGAGAGAGGTCACAGATAAGAGTGGTGAGTGGGCTGAGCTCATTTTCTTCCTCTAACTTCCTTCCCCTCACGCACACACGCAGCCAGCCAGCAGTCTGATACACACTTATTAACAGCTATCAATTTGTTATTACCAGCTGCTTATTGCCTGTTACTTGCTTTCCTCTCGCTGCATATTTTCCCACCTCGTGCTTCTCTCATTTTCTTTAGTTTTGTTGCCAAAAAATACCCCTATATTTTTAATTCTTTCTTAGAATATTCCCTGCTGCCCCTTTTTCTACCAGAACTCTGGTTTCCCTTTGATGATACTGTTTCCCCTCACTCTGCAAAGTGGAGCCCAGCTGGTCCCTGCGAGGTCACTGTGGGCCAGTGGGTGGATGGAGAGTGAGTTTTGCGATCAGTCACACTTGACTTCGAACCTGAACTACATCATGGGCAAGGACCTGTGTGTCCTTGGCCTGATGATAATTTATAAAAAGCTCAATTTGCAAACCTTGGTTTAAGGATCTCTGCTCCAAAGAGTTTTGAGGTTGAAAAGGGATAAGTGACCTCACACTGATACACGGCTTCTAGTATATTCCATACTGTTACTTTTACCTGAAAAGCTGCTACTATGAGCAAGCCTGTCTTTACTACAGTAATTGGAATATAGAGGAAAATTTGGCTGTACCTTTACCCCTTTCTTCACACATACACTGTTTGGGCCGAGGAGCAGTTCTGTACAGCTGTCTTTCCTTTCCTCCCATACCTGTGACCCTCACCAGGGATCACGAAGTGTCCGTGACAGAAGCCTTCACTCTTCCTTGAACCTGCCCTGCCAATTCCAAACCCGCAGTTAAAACCCAACTTCATTTTCTCTGCTCTTCCGCCAGGCTGTTGAGTGGCGGCGGATGTCACAGACTCATGAGCTTCTCTCTGCACATTTAGGATGTGCGGCCTTATTTAAGCTCTGAAACCTGCCTGACAGTCTCTTTTCTGGTTCCTAGTTGGTGCCCTTTTTCAGACCCTCAACAGGTATTTCACACCTTTTCTGCTTTTTTCAAGCCTCTCTCCCTCCCCCATCTTCCTTTTAGATCACTTCACCTCTTCCTTTCTTAAGGTGGTGGATTAATTGAATAAACATTAGGAGTCCAACCTGGAGAAGAATGTTTCCTTGAATAAATGACACCGTAGACATTTAAAGGAAAAAAAAATCACAAATCACCAAGGCTACAGTTCGTGTGTTTATGTGGGTAAAACAGTAGTTTCCCCACATGGTTTTCATACTTGTAGATATAGTGCTGCAGACGTCAAGACGTTTTTTATGTTAGGGAGTTAGTAATTTACAGGAAAGGGCTCAAGGCTTCATTGATTTTGAGAGACTAATTCTAGGTAGAATCTTCTTCCGTACTCTTAGCTTATCTCAGGGTGTGAAGACCCTTTTTCTTCTCCAGCTGTGAGACCTGGTCAGCTTAGTCATAATTGTGGCTGGTTAAGGAGTCGGTTTTCTTTCTCCATAGGAGCCAATGGATACGAATTCCGAATACCCTTCCTTCCAGAAGGAAACCACTGGGTCACAGACCATAAAACCATTCAAATGCATGTTGCTGGGCCTCATCTCCTAGGAGTTTTGACCCCCATGGGTGTGGGGTGGGGTCCAAGGCTTTCCCTCAGCTGATTCTGATGCAGCTCACCCTAGGCCCCCTTTTTAGAACACAGCATACTTATGTCTTCACTCATTTTTACCTCCTTTTTGCCTCAAAAGTGTGAGGTACCCTTTTCCTTTTCAAGACTAATTTCTGCACATGTGCTTTTGATTCCATTTTGTCACTTCTTGGTCCCCGGGCCAGCAGTGAATCCCTCGCTCTGGTACCGATTATCTCACAATCTCCATCCCTTTGGCTCATATATATATTATTCACTCCTCTAGTAAATTTTTATTCAGTTTCCAGCATACAGGTTAATTGCCTTCTTTGCTGCTCCTTTCCTCCTGTCTACTCTCCTCCTCTTTACCACTGAATGTCTTGAAGGAATCTTTCCTTTCCATACTGGTTTTTAATAATAATTACAACCACCATAACAACAAATAGTAATAAGGATAGCCACTACCATTTGCTGGTTGATTACTATGGACTGGACACTTTTCTCTCTGTTTTTTTTTTTTTTAAGTTTATTTATTTTGAGAGAAAGTACACACATGCACATGCATGGAGGAGGGGCAGAGAGAGAGAGAGAGACAGAGAGACAGACAGAGAGAGAGGGAGAGGGAGAAAGAGAGAATCCCAAGCAGGCTCTGCATTGCCAGGATGGAGCCTGATACCAGGCTTGAACTCATGAACCATGAGATTATGACCTGAGCTGAAACCAAGGGTCAGATGCTTAACCAACTGAGCCACCCAGGTGTCTCTGGACCAGATACTCTTCTAATTGCTTTACATATATTGACTTTGTAGCTGATATTCCACATTTCAGTTAAAAAATACTTCTGGACTGTTTATTCGGTTATATTGCTCTGCATTATGTACTCTTCTACCAATACCCTACTGTGCTATTTATCATAACTTTATTAACTACATTTCATGTTCATGCCCATTACTTACTGGAATTCCCATTTCGGATTCTGGAGCAGCGCTTTATTCTGCTTTTCTCCCTACTTTAATTCATCTTTATCACTGACTTTTCTGCTTACTTCAACTCCATTTAAAGCCCTTTGGAGCTTGCCTCCAACTTGCTATTCCAGCCATCGTTCCGAATACTCTTTCTTTGCCCTCAACCAGAGACACCTGCTCTTTTGTCCCCAAGCACACTATTTCCTCCATAACTGTGCACAGAGAGTTCCCCTTCTCTGCTGTGAAGCCCTGGCAGTATGGCAGCGGTGGATTTGTCCCAGCTGTATGCCTCAGAGTACCTGCTGATTTAAGATCTTCAGCACTTGGAATGCCCAAGCTTTGTAGATAAGGACCAAGCAGCAGCCAGGAAGGCTGCTCTGGGATCTTCCATCTATGGGTGGAGCACACAGGGTGGAGGAGTTAGATAGCTCGGGAGTAGGTAATGGGGCAGGGAATTCTGGGTGTTGGGGGCAGTGGATATAAGATCCTTGTCTTTTAAAGAGTGCAAGACTGTGGGTGGTTTTTCTCTAATGAGTCCACAGCGAACTTCAAACAAAGCACACACTAAGGAGGACTAGGTCAGAAATGCCACCCTCTGGAATTGAACTTAATGAGGACCATTAAATGTGATGAGATAAATAAATGTGAGGACATGAGTTATCTGCAACAGGGAACCTCCCTTGGAAATTGTTCTTAAGTGTGTTGCTAATGAGTGAGGGTATTTCTCAAGTGTCCCGCAAGGACATTAAGTGTTGTATTGAGGACAAGAGAAGGGGAGTCAGGGGATGAGTATTATGAGCTGGTTTGTCTCCCACAGTGCCCAGAAGGGGGAGCTGCTCTGGTTTGAGGTATCTGACTGTAAGGTTGGACCTTGAACAACATGGGTTTGAACTCCGCTTATATGCTCCACTTATACGTCCTTTTTTGGGGATACATATAGTGCAGTAATGTTAAATGCATTGTCTATTTTTAATGATCTTCTTAACATTTTCTCTAGTTTATTGTAAGAATTTTGTCATATAATACATATAACATACAAAATACGTGTTACTTGAATGTTTAAGTTATTCGTAAGCCTTCCAGTCAACAGTAGGCTATTAGTAATTAAGTTTTTGGAGGATTCAGAAGTTATATGCAGGTTTCAGCTGTACATGTTGGGGGAAGGTTTGCGTGCCTAACCTGCTGGTGGTTCAGGGATTAACTGGTCGTTTAAAGAAAAATATTACTAGAGTGGAAGGTGTGTGTTTGTCAGACAGATCTGGGTTTGAGACAGATCTGGCTCTACTAAGGTAAGGAGCTCACTTGACCTTTCGGAGTCTGATTTTCCTCTTCAGTAAAATAAATATAAAACACCTCTAGTCATAAGGTTGTTATGAGAATGAAACTAAGGAATAAATAATATATTTAATAATATATGTAAAACACATACTTTAATATCTCCAGCTTACATGATACTCAATAAAGATGTTAGTTTCATACTCTTTCCCTTTTAGGACACATTGTTAAAATCACCAGGTCACCATAGCATGATAGAGCAGCCTTTTGAGAATAAAACTCTTTTGCTCTCACGCTCATTTAACAAACTCTGATTATCTCTTAAATGAATCTATCCAGTGGGAGGGACTCTCCCCTGGTGGACAGCTGCTTCCTGTTCTCAGTGCATGTGTATTTGGTACTTAGTGAATTAGATCCTAAGGCTTCACTTAGTATGAATTTGCCTCTCAGAGCTTGGGTACATTTGAGTGTACAGAAAAAAAATAAACTTTCTTCATCTTCAAAAGTGCGGTCTAGACCCTGGACAAGGTATTGAGACCCTATTAGATCCTGCCTCAAACAATTACCTCATCCTTTTCTACCCTTTAGATTCCATAGTCATAACAAAGAGAAGAGAAACACATGAAAAATGGACTTAGCTATACAACTAGGTATTTACATGAAATTCATTTGTTTTCTCTTACTAGAATAATGTTTTTGCTTCTGAACTCTTGAAGTTTGGAAGACGCAAAGAACAAGATTGAACTGTTGCCTGGAGAAGGGGTAAAGGTTTGGCCATCATCCCCGTAGGCTCAGGTACGATGCATTCATGTTGCAGAATTGATTAGACTCAGGAAAGCTGTTTCTTCATGACTAAACTCACCAGGGACCAAAGTATGAAAACCGGAAGGCCAAGAGAGAGCCAGAAAGTTGGAAATGCACTGCCAGAAACACTAGGTGTCTATATTAGTGAGTGGATAGTGAATGCTTTCTCTTTTTGGGAAAATTATAGGAAGCCAGATTTTTCAGAAAGCTCCCTGCTGAGTTTCAAGTCGAGCCAGAAAGTTGGTTGTATGATTCAGATGATGAGTATCGTCAGGTACTGGTGTACTGATACATATATTTCAGCAGCTGGGACGTGTTGGAACAGATAGGTCTCTGGACTAGCTTGTCAGAGCACTTTCTCCCTTGAGCAGTCCGTGATGGGCCATTCTAACACTGATCTTTGGGTTCTCCTTTTTCTTGGGAAATAATTTGAGGTTTACAAGTAAGTGAGGGAAGGAATAATATAATCAACACCATCTTGCTTAAGAAAACTTTTGGCCTTGTTTACTCTTCTTTTTTTTTTTTTAAATTGAAAAGCAGAGAAGTGAGGCACCTGGGTGGCTCAGTTGGTTAAGCATCTGACTTCGGTTCAGGTCATGATCTCACAGTCCATGGGTTCGAGTCCTGCGTTGGGCTCTGTGCTGACAGCTAACTCAGAGCCTGGAGCCTGTTTCAGATTCTGTGTCACCCTCTCTCTCTGACCCTCTCCTGCTCATGTTCTCTCTCTCAGAAAAAAACAAAACATTAAAAAAAATTAAAAAACAAGAAAAGCAGTTAAGTTTTTTAAGTTGAAAGTGGTTTTATTTCTTTTTTCTTTTTTCTTTTTCTTTCTATTTATTTATTTAATATAATATAATTTATTGTCACATTGGCTTACAAACAACGCCCAGTGCTTATCCCAACAAAGGCCCTCCTCAATGCCCATCACCTACTTTCCCTTCTTTCCCACCTTCGTCAACCTTCAGATTGTTCTCAAATTTCTATTTAAATTCTAATTAGTTATCATACAGTATAGTATTGATTTCAGGAATAGAATTCAATGATTCATCACTTACATATAACACCCAGTGCTCATCATGAGTGCCTTCCTCAATACCTGTCACCCCTGTCTCCAGAGGTAACCACCATCCTAAATTTGGGGTTTAACAAAAATCCAAAAGGATTTTTATATTTACCAGTTATGTACTAACTACAAAAAATATATGGGATTATTATATATGTTGTAAAGCTAAGTAAATGGTATACAATACACATATGTTTTACAACTATTTCACTCAATAGCCTATTGTGTGGACTTGTCCATGTTGATACATATATCAAGTAGAGGCAGCAAATGTTTCCCTTTTTCCCCTCTAGATTCTTGGGCTGCCCTACTAATTAAATTGACAGAAGACAAAGTAAGGGGGAAAATTTTTAATTTCATATGTACGGGAGCCCCGTAAAAATATGAGACTCAAAAGCAGTCAGGCAGTTGAGGCTTATACATCATCCTGAGCTAAGGAGACATGGGTCTGGGACTTCTGCAGGGAGGAAGACAATTCACAGGAAGATGAGAAGAGCAAATATCATGGCATGGAGGTCAAGTTTTTCTGGTATAAGAAGTTGTCTCTGGTAGTAGCTGCCTCCTGGGACAGGCTCCTATCTAAATTCTTTCAGTCAGTTAAGGGAGAAGTACAAAAAATCTCTTCCTGAGTCTGCCAGGGCTTGATTGCCTACAGCCCCAATTAACCAAAGTGCCAACGTGGCATATTAGGGGGTGTGTATTCTGCTCTCTCCATATATATATATATATATATACCATCAATTTTAACTGCTGTAGAGCATTCTAGTATGTAGATATTTCTGTTTTGTTCTGTTGAACTTATAAGTTGTTTGCAGCATTTTAGTGACCCTTGTGTGGTTGCCTGCTTGCTTCCTAAGAGGTTACCAGTTTAGACCTTTTTGTTTCATGTTATCCCCGATGCTAGATATTGTCAGAGCTTAGGTGTTTTCTAATCTGATGGTTATGAAATGGTATTTCGTTATGTTTTGTCTTTTCTGTTCCCCTGAGCATCATTTTAAAAATGGCACTTGGCCATTCAGATTTCTCTTTTGGAGAATATTCTTTTTATGAGTTCTGCCGCTTTTTTCCCTAATTTGATATTTACAATCTGGCTATTAGTCACTTGTCTATAGGCATTGCAAAAGTTTTATCCTAGTCTGTGTCTTGTCTTTTGTATGTTTTGAGAATGTCTCTTGCTTTACAGACATTTAGAATTTAATTTTAGTAAAATTCATGAGTTTTTCTTTGTGTCATATATATATATTTTAAACTTGTGTCTACTCTTTATTCAGGATAAGAATGCATGAGCAAAGCTAGATTATCTTTAAAAAGCATTTTTGTTAAGTGATCTTATTTAGTGCAATGCAGGAATAGCAGAATATTGGATTACTTAATTATCTATAAAGTACTTGACTTGTTTTAAATTTATTTTTTAAAAATTCAAGTTAGTCAACATACAGTACAGTGCTGGTTTCAGGAATAGAACCTGGTGCTCATCCCAACATGTGCCCTTCTCAATGCCCCTCACCCACCTAGCCCCCCCCCCCCCGACTACATCCCCTCCAGCAACCCTCAGTCTGTTCTCTGTATTTCTTAAAAAAATTATTTATATCTATTTATATTTGAGGGGTGGAGAGAGAGACATACAGACAGAATCTGAAGCAGGTTCCAGGCTCTGAGCTGTCAGCACAGAGCCTGATGTGAGGCTTGAACTCACGAGCTATGAGATCATGACCTGAGCGGAAGTCAACTGCTCTCCTGACTGAGCCACACAGGTGCCCATGTTCTCTGTATTTAAGAGTCTCTTATGGTTTGCCTCCCCGTTTTTATTTTTCCTTCCCTTCCCCTATGTTCAACTGTTTTATTTCTTAAATTCCACATATGAGTGAAGTCATATGATATTTGTTTTTCTCTGACTGACTTATTTCACTTAGCCCAATACTCTCTAGTTCCATCCACGTTGTTGCAGATGGCAAGATTTCATTCTTTTTGATCACTCCGTTATATATGGAATACCATGTTTTCTTTACCCATTCATCAGTTGATGAAAATTTGGGCTCTTTCCATAATTTGGCTATTGTTGATAGCGCTGCTATAAACATTGGGGTGTGTGTGCCCCTTCGAATCAGCATTTTTGTCTCCTTTGGATAAATACCAGTAGTGCAATTGCTGGATTGGAGGGGAGTTCTATTTTTAATTTTTAGAGGAAGCTTTCACTGTTTTCCAGAGTGGCTGCACCAGTTTGCATTCCCACCAGCCATGCAAAAGAGTTCCTCTTTTTCCACATCCTTGCCAACATCTGTTGTTGCCTGAGTTGTTAATTTTAACCATCCTGATGGGCATGAGGTAGTATCTTATTGTGGCTTTGATTTGTATTTCTTTGATGAAGACTGATGTTGGGCATCTTTTTATGTGTCTGTTTGCGATCTGGATGTCTTCTTTAGAAAAGCGTCTATTCATGTCTTCTGCCAGTTTTTTTACTGGATTATTTGTTTTCTGGGTGTTGAGTTTGATGAGTTCTTTATAGATTTTGGATACTAACCCTTTCTCAGATATGTCATTTGCAAATATCTTCTCCCAATCTGTTTGTTGCCTTTTAGTTTTGTTGATTGTTTCCTTAACTGTATAGAAGTTTTTTTTATCTTGATAAAGTCCCAAATTTTTGCTTTTATTTCCCTTGTCTCTGGAGATATGTCTAGTAAGGATTTGCTGCAGCCAAGGTCAAAGAGGTTGCTGCCTGTTTTCTCCTGTAGGATTTTGGTGATTTCTTGTTTCACATTTAGGGTTTTTATCCATTTTGAATTTATTTTTGTGTATGGTGTAAGAAAGTGGTCCAGTTTCATTCTTCTGCATGTTGCTGTCCAGTCTCCCAGCACTGTCTACTGAGGAGACTGTCTTTTTTCCATTGGATACTTTCCTCCTTTGTCAAAGATTAGTTGGACATGCATTTTTGGGTCTATTTCTGGATTCTCTATTCTGTTTAATTGGTTTATGTATCTGTTTTGGTTCCAGTACTATACTGTCTTGATGATTTTTGAAGATCAGAAAGGTGATGCCTCCAGCTTTGGTTTTCTTTTTCAACAATACTTTGGCCATTCGGGGTCTTTTCTACTTCTATACAGATTTTAGGGTTGTTTGTTCTAGGTCTGCAAAGAATACTGGTGTTATTTTCATAGGGATTGCATTGAATGTGTAGGTTGTTTTGGGTAGTATCAATATTTTAAAAATATTTTATCATCCAGCCCATGAGCATGGAATGTTTTTCAATTTCTTTGTATCTTGTCCAATTTCTTCCATAAACTTTCCGTAGTTTTCAGTGTGAAGATCTTTTACCTCTTTGGTTGGGTTTATTCTTTGGTAACTTATGGTTTTTGGTGGAATTGTAAATTCGATTGATTCCTTGATTTCTTTTTCTGCTGCTTCATTATTGTATAGAAATGCAACAGATGTCTGTACATTGATTTTATAGCCTGTGACTTTGCTAACTTCATGTAGCAGTTTTAGCAGTTTTTTGGTGGAACCTTTTGGGTTTTCCATGTAGAGTGTCATGTCATCTGCAAAGAGTGACAGTTTGACTTCTTCCTTGCCAATTTGTATGCATTTTATTTTTTTTTGTTTGATTGCTGAGGCTAGCACTTTAAGTACTGTGTTCTAGGTCTGCAAAGAATACTAGTGTTATTTTGATAGGGATTGAACTGTGTTGAACAACAGTGGTGAAGGTGGACATCCTGTCATATTCCTGACTTTAGGAGGAAAGCTCTCCATTTTTCCCCATTGATGGTGATATTAGCTGTGGGCCTTTCATATATGGGTTTTATGATGTTGAGGTATTGTTCCTTCTCTTTCTACTTTCTTGAGGTTTTGTTTTTATTAGAAAGAATGCTGTATTTTTTCAAATGCTTTTTCTGCATCTATTGAGAGGATCATGTGGTTCTTGTCCTTTCTTTTAGTATTAATTGGTGTATCACATTGATTGATTTGTAAATATTGAACCAGCCTTGCAGCCCAGGAATGAATCCCACATGATCATGGTGAATAACTCTTCTAATGTACTGTTGAATTCGATTTGCTAGTATCTTGTTGGGAATTTTTGTGTCCAGATTCATCAGGGAGATCGGCCTGTAATTCTCCTTATTAGTGGAGTCTTTGGTTTTGGAACCAAGGTAATGCTGGCCTCATAGAATGAGTTTGGAAGCTTTCCTTCCATTTCTATTTTTTGGAACAATTTGAGAAGGATAAGTATTAACTCTTCCTTAAATGTCTGGTAGAATTTCCTTGGGAAGAACTTTTGGCCCAGGACTCTTATTTGTTGGGAGATTTGATACCTGAATCAATTTCTTTGCTGGTGAGGGGCCTATTCAAATTTTTTTATTTCTTCCTGTTTCATTGGTAGTATGTAAGCTTCTGGAGTCTGTCTGTTTTGTCCATTGTCCAGTGTTGGCATGTAATTTTTCAGTATTCTCTTATAATTGTATTTCTGGGGTGTAGGTTGTGATCTCTTTCATTCATGCCTTTATCTATCTATCTCTTTTCTTTTTGAGAAGTTTGGCTCAGAGTTTATCTATTTGGTTTATTCTTTCAAAAAACCAGCTTTTAGTTTCAACAATCTGTTCTGTGTTTTTTTTTTTTTGTTTATTTTTTGTTTGTTTATTATTTATTTCTGCTCTAATCTTTATAATTTCCTTTCTTATGCTTTGGGCTTTATTTGCCGCTCCTCTTGTAGCTCTTTGAGGTTGGAAGGTTAGTGTGTGTATTTGGGACCTTTCTGCTTCTTGAGCTGGGCCTGAATTGCCATGTGTTTTCCTCTTAGGACCGCCTTTGCTGCATCCCAAAGGGTTTGGACTGTCGTGTTTTCATTTTCATTTCCTTCCATGTATTTTTTAAATTTCTTCTTTAATTTCCTGGTTGATCCATTCATTCTTTAGTAGGATGTTCTTTAACCTCCATGTTTTTGAGAGCTTTGCAAATTTTTTTCTTGTGGTTGATTGCAAGTTTTATAGCATTGTGATCTGAAGATATGCATGGTATGATCTTGGTCTTTTTATACCTGTTGAGGGCTGATTTGTGACATAGTATGTGATCTGTTCTGGAGAATGTTCCATGTGCACTCAAGAAGAATGTGTATTCTGCTGCTTTAGGACGAAGTTTCCTGAATATATCTGTTAAGTCCATTTGGTCCAATGTGTCATTCAAAGCCATTGTTTCCTTATTGATCTTCTGCTTAGATGCTCTAAGTGGGGTATTAAAGTCTTTTACTATTATGGTATTATTATCAATGATTTTCTTTGTAATTAATTTATATATTTGGGTGTTTTCCTGTTGGAGGCATAAATATTTACAATTGTTAGATCTTCATGGATAGATGCCTTAATTATGATATAATGCCCTTCTTTGTCTCTTATTACAGACTTTGTTTTAGAATCTAGTTTGTCTGATATAAGTATGGCTACTCCAGCTTTCTTTTGACTTTGATCTCCATTAGCATCATAGATGGTTCTTCATTCCTTTATTTTCAATTTCAGTTATAGCATTTTAAAAAATTCATCCTGATTGTAGGTCTTTGATCTCTGCAGCTAGGGTTTCTCTGGTGCCTTCTATGCTTTTTTTCAAACCCAGCTAGTAGTCTTAGGCTTGTTGTTCTAAATTCTTGTTCAGATATATTATGTATCTGTTTGAGCAAGTCCCTGGCTATGATTTCTTCTTGGCCTGTCTTTTGGGGAGAATTCCTCTGTCTTGTCGATTGGCTTTGTTTCTTTTGTCTTTGCATGTTTTAAAAGCTTGCTATATGTCCTGCACCTGAAAGTACTACTATGTTAGAAAGAGGTCATACACTGTCTAGGACTAGCATTCCAGGAAGTGTTTCTGGTATATGCTATGTGCACTGTGTTGTTACATTTTGGCTGCTCTTTCCCACTGGTCAGTCCTCTGCAGAGCTCTTCCTTGCTTGTGGTGCTGAAGTGTTTGGACCTTTAAGTAGGTGTGCTTTGAATTGTTTGTTGAAGTGACCCTGGGAAAAGAAAGGGGGGGTAGTCTGATTCCATTAGGTACAGGAACAGAAAAAAAACAAATAGATAATCAAAAAACTATAAGGCCAATTTCAAGGAAAAAGAGTGGGGGAAAGCAGGAGAAAAGAGAAGGAAAAAGGAAAGGATAATAAAGCATGATTTAAAAAAAAATAGAAGGAAATTACAAAGACCAAATCAGAGACTATGAGCCTGATTCCAAAAGATGAAAAGAAGATGGTTAAAACAAACAAACAAGCAAACAAACAGAACAAAAAAAGAAAGAAAAAAGAGTTTTCTGTTGGTGCCTGTGGGGTGGTGGCTGTGCTGGCTCAGTGTCAGTCTTGCCCTAATAGACAAGCAGTTGCCAGGCATGGCGGGGCGGGGCTTGGTATAAGTGGGTCCCATTTCCACTGGGGCTGCAGTGTTGCTCTCTGAAGTCCCACTGCGTTGGCATTGGAGGGAAATGTCTCCACCCTGATCTCTAGTCATCAGCTGGGGATGTTCAGGCTGTTCAACCCCCGCTGTTCAGGCTCCCTCAAGGATTAGTGGGAGAAGTCACCTCACCCTGTGCCAAAACTCTCTTGCATTTTTTCTTTGATGCATGTGTGGGATTCAAAACCTAAAATCTTAATGGCCCAGCACTTGGTGCGCAGCTGAGATTCAAAACCCAATGTCCTAAAGGACAGGCATAGCATGGATCTACTCCCCTCCTCTGGAGTAGAGCCTCTCTGCCCTGCTGATGAAAGGCCTTTGGCTGGCACCTACAGGTTCTTTTGTCCTTGGGGAGGCAATAAACTGTCTTCCAAAAGTACTCCAGGAAGAGGACTGTTCTCTCCCTGTGCATCCTGGAGATCATTACACCACACTGTGCACTCTGTGGCCAGCTCCCTCCTCCCCAGGAGTGCACGCCATGGCTCCGCTCCAGAGAAGCACACTTCCAAAGCCTCAGGGATTGAGCTCCAGAAGCTGTTTACAAAAAGGAACTGGGACACTCAGTATTTCCCACTCCCCACTCCATGGTCCAGAGTTTTCCTCTTGTGCTAACTCAATGCTGCACTTTCTCAACCCCTCTCTTTTTCTCTCCCTTTTGTCGCTCCACAGAAAGTGTTCCCTCCCCTCCATAGCTCCAGCATTTTCTCTCTCCCAATTCATATCTGTGCACCTTGCATCTGCCAGGCTGTCTCTCTCCAGCTGTGGAGATCCTTCTGCTGCTCCACAGATCTATTTTCTGTGTGTTCCAAGTAGTCGGACCTCAATACAGCTGTGTTTGAGATATGAGAAAGACCCAAGGTCCCCTTACTTCTCCTCCATCTTAACTCCTCCTATGTTTCTTGTTAAAGATTTGGTGAATATTTGGGTTATTTCAAATTTTGGGCTCTTGCTAGTAAAGCTATGAGCATTCATGTAAAAATCTTCATGTGGACATATATTTTCATTCCACCTAAGATCAGAATTGTTGGGTGATATAGTCAGGTATATTTAACCTTGTAAGAAATTGCCACACTATTTTCCAAAGTGACTGTGTCATTTTATTTTTCTACTTGTTATATCTATGTTTGGTGTTGGCAGTATTTTTAATTTTGGCCATTCTAATGGGTGTTCAGTAGCATCTCACTATTCATTCATTCATTCATTTTGAGAAAGAGAACATGAGCAGGGGAGAGGCAGAGAGAGAAGTAAAGAGAGGATCCCAAGCAGGCTCTGTGCTGTCAGGGAGCCTGACTTGGGGCTCAGTCTCATGAACCGTGAATCATCACCTGAGCTGAAATCAAGAGTTAGATGCTTAACCAGCTGAGCAACCCAGGTGCCCCCATTATGTTTTAAGATGCATTTCCTTGATGACTAATAACATTGAGTATCTTTTTATGTGCTTATTGGCCATTTGTACATCTTTTTTGGTGAAATGTCCATTCAGGTCTTTTGCTCATTCTTAAATTGAGTTGTTTTGTCTTATCAACAAATTTTCAAGTTCTTTATATATTCTGGGTTGTTTGTGAAGGACAGGACCTTGGAAAATAGGTATTTGAGTTAGTTTCTAGTTTGACCATCTGTGGGTAAGAAGTGAAACAAAGCAGAAATGACACAAACTTCACTATATGATCACCATACTTTGTTGTCAATTTTAATGAAATCCAGTTATTTGAATACAAATACTTGAAACAAATATAGTCAAATCAAGGAGCTATATAGCAGCGGCAGAGAGTCTTCCTTTCCATCTAGGCATAAATCATACTTTCTTATGCAGAAGACCAATGAACTACAAAAGTAGGTTGGAGACATTGTATTTCCATGCTATTGCTCTTCTTTTTTTTTTTTAACCTGGAGCAAATTCTTAGGAGTAGGGGGCAAGAGCTTTATTGCTGAAACCAAGTTATTAGAGTCCATATTTGGATCCTTTAATCCTGAAGATATCCATGACTGCTCTTTAAGAAAGAAAGCTTTCATTTACCAGTGAGGGAGAAGCTCTTGGTACCACTTTTTAATGCCACTTGTTAGCTTATTGATTAAAGATTTACCCAAGAATAGGATCTTGGTGGTTTTGATGGGTAAAGAAACTATCAATGCTGTGCTTTAGCTTTTAGGATCTTCTCCATTCTGTCATCATCCAATGTGGGGAGCACCACAAATTATGATCCATGTTGCTGTAAGAGAGGCTTTGGTTCCAGAACTGGTAATGCATTTCTAATACTTTGTTCTTTAGGGGTGAAAGTTTGGCTTTGGCATCTTGAAATGAGTAATGAGCTCTCAAAATGATATCTCAACTAAGCCCCATGCTCCTCATATACTTTGTATTATTCTTTCAAAGTTAGTCCCACACATAATTTGTTCAACTCAGTATTTCTTAATAGACTGTTCACATACCCTACATTCTTTGAGGGAACCTTAGTAACAAGGAATAGAGTACAGTTACATGTTTAGAAGAAGAAACAGAGAAACCCACTTTTAAATGAAGTTTTATAATGAATTGCTTATCTGTAACAGTTTTGTATTTCTTAAATGGTTACTTGAATTAATTTCACTTCTGTTTATTATTCATCCTTAGAATTGGCACGCTGCTCTTGGATATATTCATAGAGTGGCGTGCTGCTATGGAAATTGTGGGAACTTGGGCCAGTACTTCCTCCTGCACAATTATCTCCTCCTCTCTTATAACAATAGTCACCTTGTCTGTTATCTTCCTTGCAAATTAACAATGTATTGGTAGTATTGGATCTAGACTGTCCAAAAGATGGTATAAATTGTCCAGAGCTACAATTCGAGGAGCTTTCTACTTGTCTACAGCTGCTCCTTGATTGCCCTTCATTACAATTTGATTGGATACAGCCAGATGCCCATGGACCTTGGCTCCATCCTTGGCTTTGTTGGGTACATGTTCTTGATTGTCCATGAATACTCTCATATCCACCAGGCCCACTACCTGATAGGCTATAACTCCTACTTCTTTCTTTTTGGCCACACCCTGACCACTCCTGGCTATTTCTTCTTGATTGAGTAGGGATTGAGCCCATTTGGGGTCTGTTGTACTCATTATGAGCTCCACTTGAACTTGACCTACATCTCCCTTGCTGTTCATAGCTAGAACACTGACCAGATCCAGAACCACATTGTCCAGAGGTCGATGAGTGACATGAGCCATACCTATATTGCTCAGAGCTAGAACACTGACCAGATCTAGAACCACACTGCTCAGAGCTAGATGAGTGACATGGGCCAGACCCATATTGTTCAGAACTAGAGCACTGACCTGAGCTAGATCCATGTCGGCTACAGCTAGAAGATTGACCTGATCCAGACCAATGTCCAGAGCCAGAAGACTGACCTATTCCAGACCCATGCTGACCATAGCTAGAAGATTGACTAGATCCAGACCCATATTGCCCAAAGCCAGATGACTGCCCTGATGCAGACTCATGGTAACCATATCTAGAGGACTGACCTGAGCCAGATCTTTGTTGGCCATGGCTAGAAGACTGTCCTGATCCAGACGCATGTTGCCCACAGCTTGATGACTGTCCAGAAGAGGAAGCATGTTGTCCATAGCTAGAGGACTGACCATATCCAGATTCATGCTGTCCAGAGCTTGATGACTGACCTAAGCCAGATCCATGCACAGTGCCAGAAGACTCTCCTGAGCTATATTCATGTTGCCCAAAGCGAGAAGATTGACCTGATCCAGACTCATGCTGACCATAGCTAGAAGACTGACCAGATCCAGACCTATGGTGCCCCAGGCCAGAAGACTGACCTGATCCAGACCCATGATGGCCATATCTAGAGGACTGACTTGATCCAGAACCATACTGACCATGGCTAGAAGACTGTCCTGATCCAGATGCATGTTGCCCACAGCTTGATGACTGTCCTGAAGTAGAACCATGTTGTCCATAGCTAGAGGATTGACCTGAGCCAGAACTATACTGACCATAGCCAGAAGACTGTCCTGATCCAGACTCATGATGACCAAAGCTAGAAGATTGACCTGATCCAGACATGTGTTGCCCAGAACAAGAAGACTGGCTTGATCCAAACCCATGTTGGCCATAGCTAGAAGATTGACCTGATCCAGACCCATGCTGACCATAGCTAGAAGACTGACCAAATCCAGACCTATGGTGCCCCAGGCTAGAAGACTGACCTGATCCAGAACCATGATGGCCATATCTAGAGGACTGACTTGAGCCAGAACCATACTGACCATAGCCAGAAGACTGTCCTGATCCAGATGCATGTTGCCCACAGCTTGATGATTGTCCAGAAGTAGAACCATGTTGTCCATAGCTAGAATACTGACTTGAGCCAGAACCATGTTGACCATGGCCAGAAAACTGTGCTGATCCAGACCTGTGTTGATGAGAGCCAGAAGATTGACCTGATTCATACCCATGTTGCCCAAAGCCAGAAGACTGACCTGATCCAGATGCGTGTTGCCCACAGCTTGATGACTGTCCAGAAGAGGAAGCATGTTGTCCATAGCTAGAGGACTGACCATATCCAGATTCATGCTGTCCAGAGCTTGATGACTGACCTAAGCCAGATCCATGCTCAGTGCCAGAAGACTCTCCTGAGCTATATTCATGTTGCCCAAATCCAAAAGACTGACCTGAGCTAGACCCATAATGCCCCAAACCAGAAGACTGACCTGATCCAGACCCATGATGGCCATATCTAGAGGTCTGACTTGAGCCAGATCTGTGTTGGCCATAGCCAGAAGACTGTCCTGATCCAGACTCATGATGACCAAAGCTAGAAGATTGACCTGATCCAGACCTGTGTCTCCCAGAGCCAGAAGACTGGCTTGATCCAAACCCATGTTGGCTGTAGCTAGAAGACTGACCTGATCCAGACCCATACTGACCATAGCTGAAAGACTGACGAGATCCAGACCCATGCTGACCATAGCTAGAAGACTGACCAGATCCAGACCTATGGTGCCCCAGGCTAGAAGATTGACCTGATCCAGACTCATGATGACCATATCTAGAGGACTGACTTGAGCCAGATCTGTGTTGGCCATGGCTAGAAGACTGTCCTGATCCAGATGCATGTTGCCCACAGCTTGATGACTGTCTAGAAGCAGAACCATATTGTCCATAGCCAGAAGATTGACTTGAGCCAGAACTATACTGACCATAGCCAGAAGACTGTCCTGATCCAGACCTATGCTGACTATAACTAGAAGACTGACAAGATCCTGACCCATGGTGCCCCAAGCCAGAAGACTGACCTGATCCAGATGCGTGTTGCCCACAGCTTGATGACTGTCCAGAAGAGGAAGCATGTTGTCCATAGCTAGAGGACTGACCATATCCAGATTCATGCTGTCCAGAGCTTGATGACTGACCTAAGCCAGATCCATGCTCAGTGCCAGAAGACTCTCCTGAGCTACATTCATGTTGCCCAAAGCCAGAAGATTGACCTGATCCAGACCCATGATGGCCATATCTAGAGGAGTGACTTGAGCCAGATCTGTGTTGGCCATAGCTAGGTGACTGGCCTGATCCAGATTTGTGTTGGCTGTGGCTAGAAGACTGACTTAATCCTGACCCATGTTGCCTGAATCCAGAAGATTGACTTGTTCCAGATCCATGTTGGCTGTGGTTAGAAGATCGACTTGAGCCAGACCTATGTCGTCCATAGCTAGAAGACTCTCTTGACCCAGACCTATGTTGGCTGTGGCTAGAAGACCGACTTGGGCGAAACCTGTGTCGTTCATAGCTAGAAGACTCTCCTGAACCAAACCTTTGTCTCCTATGGCTAGAAGACTCACCTGAGCCATATCCGTAGTGTCCACAGCTTGATGACTGTTCTGAAGTAGAACTATTTTGTCCATAACTAGAGGATTGACCTAAGCCAGACCCATGTTGCCCAAAGCCAGATGATTGACCTGATCCAGATCCATGTTGTCCACAGCTTGATGACTCACCTAAACTGGATCTTGAGCTAGACTCATGGTATTTATGACTAGAAGGTTGATTAGAACTAGATTCATATTTTCCATAATTAGAGGATTGGCCTGACCAAGACCCTTGATTTTGTCTTCCACAACTCCCTGAATAACCACCTGAGTTGGATTCATGGTATTTTTGCCTAGAGGAATGACTGGAGCCAGAACCATATTGTCCATAGCTAGAAGACTGTCCAGATCCACATTCTTGGTGACTATGGTTAGAAGACTGTCCTGAGCCAGACCCATGCTTTTGTCTTCCATACCCTTCTGATTGATGACTAGAGCTGCTGCTATGTTTTCTCTGAGTAGAGGATTCATAAGAGCTTGAGTGAGTTTTGCCATTGCTTATGGACTGGCCTGATTCAGACCCATATCCCTCATAGCTTGAAGACTCTCTTGATTCAGAACCATGTTTTTGTTGTCTACTAAGTCCTGATTGACCAGTTGAATTGGATCTATGTTGCCTCCGACCAGAAGAATGACTCTCAGATCTCTCTTGCTGAAGAGAGCCATGATTGTTTTTCTCACTATCCTTGAAGTGGCCTGAACTTGACTCTCGTCTTTCCCCAGGGCTTTGCCTGTGCTCTGAACTGGATAAGCCTCCTTGATGACTCATTCTTCTGGAGCTGGACCCAGGCCTGTGTTTAATGCTTCTCCTGGAACCCCTGGAATAGGAATTATTCTCTTCTGTACTTGACACTGAATGACCTTGCCTTCTGTCCTCCTCTTCTGTTTCATTCTGTTCCTCTTGGTGCTGGTGACTGTGATCTCTCTGCTTTGACCCTGAAGCTTGGCAGTAATCTTTGCCAATGATTTTATTACAAGCCTGAGCCAGTTTGAATATCATCAGAAGATACTCAGTAAAATTCACTTTCTTGTCATGGTCTTGATCCAGATTTTGCATGATGATATCTACAGTGTCTGGATCATCTGGATTCTGTATAGGAACAAGGTACAAGGGACAGCTGTGTCACTGTGGATAATACACACCCAGCCAACCATTTGAAAGAAGACTGTAGAAATGTGAATACTTGGCTTACTTAGGAGGAGCTCAGCCTAGTCCTGTAGGCTGGAATGCTCTCTCCTGAGCAGAAAGAAAGAAAGGAATATGTAATAAACAATGAAGTGAGAATTTGCTAGAAGAGAGTGCAACTGGAAGATGTTAGTGAACAAGGAAGTCAATTATATTTTGTGAGCAATAGGTCAAATATGAATGATTAGCATAATTATATATGTATTTTCTTTATTTGCCCAGATATTAATTCATGAACTCATTCAAAACAAAGATTTATTTTGCACCTGCTATCTGCTTAGCATTGAGTTAGGTGCAGGGGATGAAGCAGTGAAAATGTTTGTTGTCTGCCAAAATGGAAATTAAAGTTTAGTGGCTCAGACACACAAACTTAAAACTACAGTGTATTATAATAATGTTTCTGAGAGTACACCAGAGGGGAACCAGTGAGGGTTTGGGGAAGGTTAATGGGAGGAAGAGATGTCTTTTGAAGTATTAGTTGGATTTAGCCAAATGAAGGGGTAGGAAAGAAAGGAGAGGGGACAAGAGCTTTTCAGGCAGAGAGAATGATATGAACAGAGCTGGAGATTAGAAGACACATGGCTAATATGAGGAAGAAATTCCAGATTAAATTTTGAGTCTCAATAGTCAAGAGATATTGCAAGAGAAACAAATAGGGATCAGATCATGCCTTTTAAGTTATGTGAAGCAACTTTGGACTTTATTTTAAAAGCTGAAAGATTTTGAATTGTGCTGTGAAATGATTAGATTTGCACTTGTCTGAGATTGGAAGTAGAAGGTGGCCTGAGCCAAAGGACTAGCAATAGTGATGGAGAAAAATGAACTATTTTGAGAGACTGTTGATGAATTACATGGAGGGTGGAGGTGCTTGCTGAGAGCAGAAGCCATGATGGAACCAGATTTCTGCCTTGGGCAAATAAGAGGAGAAAGTTTAGAGGGAAAATGATGAGTTTCATATGTGACACACTGAATTTAAGACACCCACAGGAATCCAAATAAATATTTAGTAGGTGGTTGGATATAATGAATTGATGATTAAGAGCTAGATCTAAGCTCCCAAATATTTATTTTCAGAGCTGACATTTTAAGATGGTGGTCACCATGTTTTAGGATTTAGGAGTAAGGTGCTAACTTCCTGAACTCGGGGCCTTATAGTGTCAGAGTCTTGAAACTGGGCAGTGGTCAGTCAGGGTGTTCTGGGCTGAAGAAAGACAAATAAAGGGAAGAAGATGCATTTCACCTACTTTTTCTGAAAACTATCTTAGTTTTTAGATCCATAAGAATTATTCACATATATAGGATATTATATAATCTATGGATTTTGTCTGTTCAGTAGGATCACTTCCCTTGGTCATGTTATGGAAACAATTGTGGGTCAACTTTCGATTGTATTTCAAGCCTTTATTGAACTCTAATCTCTATTACCAAGTAGAGAGTCCTGTAGGAGTCTGACAGATGTGACAAAAAGGTAGGAAGGGGTGAAGAAGAGAATTGTAGCTGTTTTCAATCCTGAGCTGGGTTCTTACCTTCATAATTTGTCGAAACTCATTTTCCAGAAGTTCTTTCAGTTCTGCCTTATTCAACATGTCACACTCCCCATCCTGGGTGGCATATTGGTAGAAAAGATCAATGACAGTGACAATGCCTTGTAGGAGTTTAGGCATCTTTTCTAAAGGGGAAAAAAAAAAGAAGAGAGACCCACCTTTTATTACTCTTTTTACTTGCTTAAATACATAAATAGTTACAGCTATTTGTAGTATTTGTTCAGAATTAATTGGGCATGATTAATTTTATCCTGTTGAAATCAAAAACCAATCCAAGTTGACAGACTTGTTTAAGCCATGTAGCAAGAGAGTGATGAAATGAGGAATATAATCTGTATCTCTTAGTTTCATTCCTGACTGATTGTAGGAGTAATGACTTTCTGTTTTGAGCTCCCTGCTTCTACCAAGGATAATTTTATGAACATTGCTCTGGAGCCATAGAAATCATGGGTGTGCCAATTCACCTACTTCCTCAATTCCTCTCTAGGTGCCAGCCATTACTATGGAGGGACAGGTCCTTCATCCACATGGCATGCCTGACTCCAACCCTCAATACTTGTAGGTAGAGGAAGTAGACAAAGTGGGCGACCACAGGCCTACATGATACAGAGCTGGGGGCAGCTGCTATCAGGCCCACTTTTGTTTTCATTCTCCAAACAGTGACAGACCCTCAGGCTTTGCTGATCACATAGCAGAGAGAAAAATCTCAGTAATCCAGGAGCAACCTGTCTAGTGGATAATTAGAGCCCCATGATCTTTAAGGAAATGACCCCAAAGACATCTCTTCATTTCCTTCTCAATAAAGTTAAAATTATATCAAAGTCCCTAACGTACATTAAAAAGAAAGCTGGTGTCCAGTGCCTCTTTGCCTTAGAGCACATACTAGATTCTCATAATTTATGGCCCTAAGTACTCCTGTTCACTTACCTAGTTCACCAGAGGAACAAGTAGGATGGAGACTGGAGCAGCTTACAGGGTGCTGCTATTTGGGAATAGTGGCCTTTTTATAGAGGGGATAATGGTCTGTCTTAGGGAGGAGCTGTCCTGAGATGTCCTGATTCACTCACAAATAAGCCCAGCTCCACCTCCACCTCCACCTCCATCTCCATCTCCACCTTCCAGGCGATTGCCTTCTTACTTCCTTACATGTTCACCTGAGATTGCACTAGCAGTTCCCAAATCTGAGCTAGTATCAGCCCCACCCACCAGAGTCTCTGGATACTGCAGAAAAGCCTCTTTGTGTATTCAACAAAGTATCTAGCATAATGCATTGATAACCAATTATGTGGACTTTAATTGAAGTGAATGGAATGTGTGCAGGGACATCACGGACTGAATGTCCAACAATCATGGAATCTGATGTTTAAAAGGAGCCTTAAGGATCATCCAGTCAAACTCTCATTTTGAGCTAAATTTTCTTATATGGATTTCCAGCCAGAGCCTCATCCAGGATATTGTTACCCATGATATTATTACCATTTCTTTTGAATCAGTAATGACTGCAGAGGCCTTCTTGTCTCTTTACGTAACTCCGTTTACCAGACCTTAGTGGTCATGCATCAGTGTAGCTTTCATTTGAACTACTGTTAACCTTAGGAAGAAATCCATGCTCCTTAGCAAGGGATCCCAGAAATAGCTACTGTTAATTGTTTGGTGTATATTCTTTCTCATGTATGCATGCGTACACATACGGACACACACCCTTATTTATGTGTCTGTGTGTTTATATCACTTCTAGACTATGAGCTCCTTGAGAGATTAGGAGATGGGCATTAATATCACCTGTGCCACCTGGAGACTTAGCACATACCTTGGCCCATCAAAGTCCCTAACAAATAAATGTTTGTTGAATTGAATTGAAAGAGCATTGAGGGTCATGACTACAGTGCTCTGCATCAATCAACTTCCACTTCTTCACAGGATTGGGGGCTGCCCTCCCTCTTGCCATCTTTACCTCAGAGGACACGATTTCACCTAAATATAAGCTGAGTCCTAGCATTGGGAATCAACATGTGGCTTCTGCTTATCCCTGCGACCTTGCTCTGCATTTCATCCATTCTGAACTGGGCATATAGCACGAATGCCACTGAGGCTGGGTCAAGTCACATAGACTTAAAACTTGTGCAATACAATCATCAGGATTTGGGAGGAGTGGTAGCAACTATTGGTGAATGATAAGTTACATATTCCAAATGCAACCATTATGACGCTCTCTGTTTTCTTCTAAGAGCTACCCAGAGGGCTGCAGAGTCAGGACCCATTCTGTGGCTGCTTTTCCTCTGGATGCCTGATTTGGGCCACGTTGTCATGGCTCCATCAGAGCAGTGAGCTTTCTGCAGGTGTGACTAAGACTGTGGGGGGTGCAGAGGAGGTCGGGTTTGTTGAATGAAGATTAATTTCCTTCAGGAGCCAGCTGTTGCCACAGAGGGCCAAGGAGTTGCTGGTAGAGACTGTCCAGGTGAATCATGCTCTCGGTGGCAGTGTTCTCCTACACAAGGGGTTGGCAAACTTCTCCTGTAAAGGGCCAGATAGTATATAGTTTAGGCTGTGAGGGCCGGACAGTCTTTTGCAGCTACCCAGCTATGCTCTGGTAGCATGAAAGCATCCACAGATGATATGTAAACGAATGAGCATGCCTGTGTTTCAGTAGAACTTATTTATTGACGCTGACCTGTCGATGATTTAAATTTCATAATTTCACAGGTCACAACTTTTTTCAGCCACTTAAAAATGTAGAAAGCATTCTTAGCTTGTGGCCCATACAAAAAGTTGGTGACATGCTGGATATGGCATTCCTGACCCTCTTCTATATTTGCTTGTCAGGAAGATTCCCCAGGAGAGGAGAGTCTCAGAGAAAAGAGAAGGGCTGGGAGGGGTGGGACATCAGAACCGTGAGTTCCATTGAGGGAGAAAAGTGTGCATAGCTGTCTGTGAATGTCAGCGTGTGTGGTGGTAGGGAAAGGGACCAGAACAGGGGACCTTTGGGTGCTAATAAAAGGGAGGTATGTTTTGACTTGATGTAAGGCAAAAATTTTAACATCTACATTGACTAAAAATGCAATGAACTCTTTGTAATGTAATTAAATTCATTGCTAGGGGCATTAATGGAATTTTCATGTATTATATAAGCAGTTTTAATCCTTTCAGGGCTATATTTTCTGAATATACTCTAACATCATCAACCAGAGTTTTGTTGAGCTTTATTTCCTGGTTCATGTGAGTGAAAACAAGAGGCATATTGAATGTGCATTTTGGCCTCTTTGCTCCCTTTTGAGCATTACTTATGTAAGAGTTGGACTAGATTATCACAAAAATCCTTTCCCACACAGAGAGTCACTATTAAAAACATCTTAAAAAGTTTTTTTTTTTTAAATTTCTGAGAGAGAGAGAGAGGCAGCGTGAGCAGGGGAGGGTCAGAGAGAGAGGGAGATACAGAATCCGTAGCAGGCCCCAGGCTCTGAGCTAGCTGTCAGCACAGAGCCCAATGTGGGGCTCGAACCCACAAAGTGTGAGATCATGATCTGAATTCAAGTCAAATGCTTAACTGACTGAGCCACCCACATGCCCTGAGAGTCATTATTTTACTGGAGCCTGTGCTCCACAGTAAAAGGGTGGGCATGAAGATTCCTCCTCACAAGTTTGGTTCATGGTTTTCCCCTTGGAGATGACAGAGTTCAGGAGAAGACATTTCTTATGGTATGTGTCACGTTCTAGGTTTTTTAGTACCTCCTTTTGGCAGAAGAAAGAAAATTGTGGTCCCCTTTATGCCAAGCACAGTGCTTTGCACGCTTACATTCATCATTTTATTAGTCCTCACAACAACCACATGACGTAGGTATTATTACCTCTATTTTGCAGATGATAAAACTGAGGCTCAGAGAAAATATGTAACTTGTTTTAAGACACTTAGCTATTAAGTGGAGAAGACAAGAGTCAAACTCAAATCTGCTTCTTCCTAGGAATAGTCAGGGAGTAGAGGACTATTTGTGTCTTACAAAAGGCAGGGATTGGGGGGCAGCTCCTGAGGAATGGAGTGTTTGACCTAAAAAAAAGAAAAAAAAAAGAAAAGAAAAAAGAAAACAACCCACAACAATCAGCCAACAAACAGATAAAACTGGTGAAGATCAGTGGGTGGAGTTCTCTTCCCATCCCAGTGCACTTTCTCTGCCCTCGTCCGTAAGGCAATGTTCTTACAGCACCATCTGCTGGGTCTTAGGAAAAGTCTACAGAAAGTCTTCTGCTTGCGCTTTCTTTCCTCTCCACTCACACCCCCTATGCAATTCCTGGTGATTCCTCATAGCTTAGTGTTTATGAATGAGGAGACTATGCAAAAACCAGGGACATAACAAGCAGAGGATACTGGTACTCATGACTTTGGGTTAAGGGGAGTCAAAAGTTAACTATAAATTAAAACTGGTCAACAGGTGTTCTTCTTTCTAGGTACAAGAGTTTATTAAAAATAAACCTGATATAATCTTACAGCTTAGCGTCTATTCTCTAGGGAGTTGGGCTGGCACAGTGGTCTGTCTTTTAGCTCCAGCCCCAGGCCCTGGAACAGTCTGCTTGAGTATTGATCTTCCTCTTCAGCTGTTTCTCTCTCCTGATGGTATTTTCCCTTTTCTCCTTCAGGCTCTAAAAGCTGCTCCAGATGCTGGGAACCCAGAGCTCGTTCTTACCTGTATCCTCTTATTTATTCTGTCAGGATCTTTCTCTAGTGTGTGTTCATCTCCATAACGTGCTGTCTGCTGCTTTGATTGGAATGACCACTCAGAGCCTGCATCCCTTGTTGCTGCTATCTCAGGCTTTCTGCATGCAGGCTTGGCCGATCATAGCAGGCAGATGGAGGAGTGATGGAAGTGCTCCTTGGGAGCCTCAAGTGTTATATGTAGGAGACACAAAACACCTGTTAGCATGCGGGATATTGGGGGTGGAGGGACAGCCAAGCTTCAGAAATGGGAAGGGAAAAGCCAAGACATACATAGAGAGCCCTTGGGTGTTGGGAGTCAGACACAGAGCCTTTGCCTGTGTGTGTGTGTGTGTGTGTGTGTGTGTGTGTGTGTGTGTGTGTGTGTGTGTGAGAGAGAGAGAGAGAGAGAGAGAGAGATAAAGAGAGAGAGAGACAGACAGACAGAGACAGACAGAGAGACAGACCGATAGAGGAGGGATATACTTTTTAAATTTTTATTTAATTTCAAGCTAGTGAACATACAGTGTAATATTAATTTCAGGTGTACAATATAGTGATTCAACACTTCCATACAACACCTGGTGCTCATCATGAGAGGTGCACTCTTTTTTTTTTTTAATGTTTTATTTATTTCTGAGAGAGCATGAGCACGGGAGGGTCAGAGAGAGAGGGAGACACAGAATCTGAAACAGGCTCTAGGCTCTGAGCTAGCTGTCAGCACAGAGCCCGATGCGAGGCTTGAACCCATGAACTGTGAGATCATGACCTGAGCCAAAGTCGGACGCTCAACTGACTGAGGCACCCAGGCGCCCCTGAGAGGTGCAGTCTTAATCCTCATCACCTATTTCACCCATCTCCGCTCTGGTAACCATCAGTCTGTTCTTTATGCCTCCATGTTTTGGCAGAAGAAAGAAAATTATGGTCCCCTTTACGCTAAGCACAGTGCTTTGCACGCTTACATTCATCAACTGTTTCCTGGTTTCTCTCTCTGTCCCTCTCTCTTTTCAAGAGGGAAGGATACTTTAGCGTGACTGTGATGAGTATGGCACTTATTAGGCCCCTTTTCCTCTCTGACTTCCCTCCAGCCCTCTTTCCTCAGGGACTGCTGAAGCTGAACTGCTTCCTTGCTCGTCTCCAAAACCTGCAGGCATTCTCTTTCCTCAGGATTGTCTTCAGGAGTGCCTTCACCCTGAATATCCACCTGGTTTTTTCCTTTATTTCCTTCAAGTGCTTGCTCAAGTGTCACCTTCACAACAAGGCCTGCCCTGACCACTCCGTTTGGCACATACTCCTAACATGTTGTATGGTTGGCTTATTTATTATGAGGGGGTTTGAGCAGAGGAGAGACGTGACCTGACTCACTGCTGTAGTGATGCTTGACCGTAGGGAGCTGAGGTAGAACAAGGAAGATCAGTCAGGTGAGAGGTAAGGGAATGGACATAATCTGGTCTCCGGCTTGGAGGACTGTGTGTATGGTGATGTGCATACTAGGAAAAGCAATCGTGGAGAAAGAGAAGGCTTGAGATAAGGGGAGTGATGATGAGTTGTCATCTAATTTATACCCATCATTCTTTCTGCCCCTTTGTAGCCTCACTTCATGGCGCTCCCTCTCTCTCACTTTCCGTTTACTCGTCAACACTTTACAAGCTGATTTTCGCATCCTCTTTCAGGCCTTCCTGAGGGCTCCTCTGCTTGGCCGGTGCTTCAATGCTTTTGTTCTCCAGAGCTCCATCACTGATTTCTCTGCATGTTTGGGTCAGTTTCCAGCCTCACAACTTAAAAAGTCAGGTCGTGGAGAACAAAAGAGGCAAGACATACTGTTAGTAAATGTTTATTGGGAATTTTGTATGCATCTGCAGAGTATGAACTGGAAGCTTGGAAGTTCAATCTGTAAACTCAAGGGAACTGCAGTCACAGTGATGTGATGATGCTGTGACACCCAATGCACTTCTGTAAAGGGTGGTGCATAATATTGACATTTGCAGTGATGTTAGATCTCAGTCTCCCATGCTTAATACTCTAATGAACCCCATGGAACAAAATTTTTTGTAATATTATTAAAATTTAAACTTACATTGCCAACATATGCCGAGTATGCCAAATATACATTATCCTTCAAAAGAAGGTTAACATTAAGAAGGATTAAAGTAGATTTCCATTTTTTAAAGGATTTTTTAAAGTTTATTTGTCGAGATGGGGAGGCAGGAAGGGGAAGAGACAGAGGGAGAGAGAGAATCCCAAGCAGGCTCCACACTGCCAGCATGGAGCCTGGTGTGGGGCTTGAACTCACAAACCCTTGAGATCATAACCTAAGCTGAAATCAAGAGTTGGCCACTTAACTGACTGAGCTACCCAGGTGCCCCAAATAGATTTACATTTTTAAAGAAAAGGAGAGACATAACTGTTCTCAAAAAGAAGTTCTTACAATAAATTCCTGTGCTTTATATTTTCTTCTCATGTCTTCACTTAGTTCCTCTTCTGCTGATGTTTTACTTAAGATAGTGTTCCTTTTGTTCTACTTATAGAGTGTTGGTACAAACACACAATTTGTTTATTTTCTTCCATTGTTACCTGTTGTCTCAGAGCTGCCATTTTGATAAACATCCTCACCCTGTCTGTACCTTCCACTGTCCCTCAGCTGACTATGTCCAGATTCCTGTTATGCCTTCCATTAAGCCCCTATTACTAAATGAGTAATAGTTGTACTTTCCTATTCTTTTTGGGCCTTTGCTGTTACCAGATCAGTAAGAACTGGAGATCCAAGCTCTACTGTTGTAAACTTGATTGCTCTCTGTTTATACCAACATCACCTGGAGAACTGGATATTATGATGCTGCTTTCTATTTGTACTGGACTTGAGCTGATTGTGGATATAGCTCACTTAAATGGGTATTACTGTGTTTCTGTCTTCCAGTGTCACCGAGTTGAATTCCTCATCCTTCATGGCCAGAAGTCATCTGTCCATTAGTAGATAAGTGTTTTCTATTTGAATATCCTGACTGAACTTCACAGTCACTAGAATGTCCATTGCTGGGTGCTTGTTTTCTAGTAGAAATGGATGATGGACCATGAGGGTAAGTAGATGTAGATTTTAAAAAAATGACAGGATTCTGTGTCCTTCAGGGGACTGGCTGCAAGTAGTTGGTGGTCTTCTACTTATGTTACATTTAGACTGACCATCAGTGTCAAATTAAGTTTATAGCTTATCCTTGAATATTCGAAGTTAAATCTTTGCTCCAGACCCTGAATGATCAGAGGTAGACACTGACTGTTCAAGACTAAGCTTGTTTGTACTTCTCTTCCCAGATTTCAGTGGATTGGAATCAAGGCTGAGTTTCTATTGTTTTCATACTATCCATAGTCATATCCTGTGCTTTCATAGTTGATGTGTTTGTAGCTATAAACCAATCCTTGCTTTTATTTACAGTATTGTCTATGTATTATTAGACCCAAATTAATCTTGGGTTTGACATGTTCGGCTTCTGAATGTGTTATCTCATGCCTGATTATAATTATGACTAATTTGTTCCTGGAAAGAACTTCCTGGATTCTGACTACTTATGGGTTGACATTGTCTATTTATGACTAGACCCTGAATTTCTTGCATTGTTTTCAGAATATTCATGGATCCTTTTTGGCTTATCTTATTGAGTTCCAGTTGTCCATGGCCCTCCTCATACTGTCCATAGGTTGATATTGACTCTCTATTTGAGTCTTCTTCACCACCTCTGAACTGACAGTAACTATATCTACACTGTCTATTTTTACTAGGATAAAACTATGTATATGAAATTTGTCTGTAAGCTGACCTGTGTGTCTGGAGCTATATTCTGATTGTGGGTGGCTTGACATACATCTTCCTATTGTGCCAGACCTAAATAGTCTGGGTAGACCCAAACTTATGAGTAGACCCAAACTCCATTAGTGGGTGTCTGGTCATGATGAGACCTTGAATATCTATTATACTTTCCTGCCTATTCCTAGTGAGAGGCTTGCCTTCTTGTTGGATTGAATCCTGGCGGCCCATGAGTGGCTCTCTGGCCCCAGTGCAATTCAGACTGTATGGTCCTATCTCCTTGTCTTCCTCTGTGCTGTACTCATATTTCAAATGTCTACGTCCAGACTGTCCATGAGTTGGTGCTGATACTGTCTCTGAATCTTCTCCTTGTCCTTCACTTTTCCTGAACTGATTGGATACACAAAACTGGATCTTTGATATCTGCTTGGCTTGTATCCAGATGAACATCTGTGTCTGGGCTGAGTCTCTAGAGCTCTATCCTGTGTGTTTATAGAAAGATCTTTGTCTTCCTCTTATACTTGATCTTGATGGTCCACAGAATCAGACTCTCCACAGTCTCCTGCCTTTCATGAGACCCTGAGTGTCAAGACTATTGCAGTTAGTCTCCCTCTTACCTCTTGCTTTGTCTCACAATCTGCTGTCCACACAGCAATCAGCCTTTTAAATCAGTTTATGAAAAGTTTTATACACGCAAATCAAGAGTGTTACTTTCCTGCTTAAAACTCTCCAGGAACTCTCCATCATAGTTAGAATAGTAGACAAACTCCTTGCTATTATTCTCTTTGTGATTTGACTGTTATCAACCTTTTTGATCTTATTTTGTACCTTTATCCCCCTTGTTGATCATTCTGTAGACATACTGACTTTTCAGCTCAACAGAATTCCAAGATTGTTCAGCCTGTACACTCCCAAGGACCTTGCCCTTTGATTTGATTGTTGGTTCTTTGTTTTCTGCATTGCTAACTTTTAAAAAAATGTTTATATTTGAGAGAGCGAGAGCAAGAGCGAGAGAGCGTGAGAGAGAGAGAGGCAGTGCACGAGCAGGGGAGATGCAGAGTGAGGGAGACACAGCATCTGAAGCAGGTTCTAGGCTCTGAGCTGTCACCACAAAGCTTGACGTGTTGCTCAAACTCATGAGCCATGAGATCATGACCTGAGCTGAAGTCGGATGCTCAACTCACTGAGCCACCCAGGTGCCCCTGCATTGCTGACTTCTGTTTGTAATTCTGGTCTCTGCTCAAATGATGCCTCATATAAGTAACTTTCCTTCCTAACTAGATACTCTAAAACCTTTCTTTTCTTTTTTTCTTTTTATTATTTTTTAATTAAAAAATTTTTTAATGTTTATTTTATTTTATTTTTTTACAAATAGTTTATTGTCACGTTGGTTTCCATATAACACCCAGTGCTCATCCCCACAAGTGCCCTCCTCCATTTAATGTTTATTTTTAAGAGATAGAAAGACAGAGCATGAATGAAGGAGGGGCAGAGAAAGAGGAAGACACAGAATCTGAAGCAGGCTCCAGGCTCTGAGCTTCTGAGCTGTCAGCACAGAGCCCAACGCAGGGCTTGAACTCACGATCCATGAGATCATGACCTGAGCTGAAGTTGGACACTTAACTGACTGAGCCACCAAGGTGCCCCAACTTTATAGCATTTATTACCATTTGAAATTTGTTTAGTGTCTGTCTCCCCCTACAGAATGTATAAGCTCTCTGAGAGAGAGATTTTGTCTGTCTCATCCTCTACTATAAACTCAGAAGCTAGAATAGAGCCTTGCTTATAATGGGTAGGCACTTCCCAATATCTGTTGCATGAATGAACAAATGAATATTTTTATCTATGTAGAGTCTTCTTGGATATTCCTTAGCACATTGTTCACTTGTTTCCTTTGCATGCTTAGCATATTGTTCTACATATAGGAGGTAATATACCAAATTATAGTTGCCACTTATGGGATTATCTCATGTGATGAGTGATCTTTGTGAAGGCAATTTATTTTTTTTCTATATCTCCACAGCTTTTTGATCTTTGGGTCTCCAGCATGTATCAAAGTACTCACTTAATGGTAGAACTCAGTAAATATTACCTGAATAATGGGATCATTAAATTAGAATTAGATGAATCATTGGATTAGAATTTAGTCATTGCTTATCTCAATAATAGAGAATCGTGGAATTGGTCTCCTTAGATCAGCTTCTAGCTCACTGAAGACTTGTCTAAATTATCATTTAGCCAAAAGGAGTAGGCGGTCACAAGAATTTCCTGTATCTTTAGATTTGATAGTGCAGGAGGCAGTATGACTCATGTGTTCCACAGTAATAGCTATATGGCATTTACATAAAACTCTCTAGAAATCAACAATGCTGACCCTTTTTGGCCTACCACATTTTGGGGCTATATAATGCAGCAATGCAAAGAGAGTGTAGAACACTCTCAGAGAAGGCACATTTCTGTCCCCAGTTTCCTCTATACAGGCTCTTATGATAACAGAGTAAATAAAAATAATCTAAGCATGGATTGATGTTATGCCTTAGAGCACATTTTTAGATTTCTACTTTGGTTTATACTGAGTAGGAATAGTTGGATGGATTCCCTCTTACCTAGTTTACCAAAGATGCAGGTAGGGTATGGACCGAAGGAGCAGGCAGGATACTGAAGGTCAAGAGAGTGACTGTATTATAATAAGCAGTGCAGTGTGCATGGCTCGAGCTCACAAGCCATGAGGTTCTGACCTGAGCTGAAATCAAGAGTCGGACGCTTAATCGACTGAACTACCCAGGCACCCTTTTACTTAGATATTTAAATGACTGAATCCTGGAATAGTGAACTGAGAAGCTTTTCTCTTCCCACTGTAACCAGACAGAGTGGCACAGGTGTGCCTTAGTCACATTGACTTGCACAGTGAGGCCAAGATTTAGTAAGGGGTGAAAGTGAGCAAACTCTCCAAAGGCAGAGGTCAGTGACAAATAATAATTTAAATAATTTCAGACAGTGGTCATCCCATTAGCAATTCTGTAGTCTTCCTGCTTGATGAGCTGGAAAGGTAATATCCATTCTGCTTCTGTAAGTTCTCTGTGATGCTGACATAGGCCAGTCATGGTTGGTCATGGGAAATGCCCTTTGAGATGTGTAACCATAATCATAGGACTGAGGGAGAGTTGCGGTTTTTGTTGAGTGGTTTCCTGAAGAAGCTATTTGTTACCATTTAAGGAGGAATGATTTTGAAGTTGGTATTCCAGGTGAAATACTTTTTGGCATTTCACAGCTGAAGCCCATAGTCCTGCTCACCCATCAGGACTACTGGCTGCAGTGTCTGTTAAAAAATAACCCAGGTCAGAGTGTGTCTTAGTCTGGGCAGGATGATGTCCCCACACTGAAAGTTGTCTCTGGTGTCTTTGCCCTCTGCGTTCGTAAGTTGATTTGCTAGGTGGTGCTCTGCTCTACAAGGTGAAAATGAGCCGGTTAGGGCAAGGAGATTTCATAAGCTGGCAAAACACTCAACACATTCAATATTTTTCTTCACTGCTTCATCACTTGAGACATGGAAGGAGACATTCTTACCAGGAATGGTTGGAAAGACTGGAAAGTGGTACTTTGGGAGGACGTCTCTATGGCTAAATATCAGATACCTCCTTGTGGCTATTGAGGCAGGTGGGAAGAGTACAAAGAAGAGCTAGACCTCATGAAGGACTCTCCTGCCTCCCCCACAAACCCTGGCGGAACCATGTTCTGGAAGGATGAATTTAGTTCTGTGTAACTTAGGGAAGTGCAATCTAGGAGAAGAATCTCAGTATCCAGAGGTCATCATTTATTTCATTCATAAGCATTTTTTGGAGTGCCTGGGTGGCTTAGTCGGTTAAGTGTCTGACTTTCGCTTAGGTCATGATCTCGCGGTTCATGGGTTCGAGCCCCGCGTCGGGCTCTGTGCTGACTGCCAGCTCAGAGCCTGGAGCCTGTTTCGGAGTCTGTGTCTCCCTCTCTCTCTGACCCTCCCCTGCTCACGCTGTCTCTCTCTCTCTCCTAGAAATAAATAAAAAAATATTTTAAAAAAACATAAGCATTTTTTGAGGGCCTACCTCATGTAGGGCACCAGGCTAGTCATTGGGTTGGTTATATGTGTGAAGAAGACATGGCCTCTGCCCTCAAGTAGTTCATAATCTAATGCAGGGTGTAGACATGCAGCAACCACCTGGAATATGAGGTAATGAATCTAATCCAGGTGTTTCCAAATTGCTGTGGAATGACAGATGAGGGAGTAACTCGCTGTTCTCAGAAAGATCATGGAACATCTCCCAAGAGGTGCTGCAGAAGCAGACCCTTGTTTGCTAGATTCTTCCACTCCTCACTGTGTTCTCAGTGCTTTGAAGAATGCTGGACATGTAGAAGTATTCAATAATTAACTATTGATCGTGCATTCCAGGCAGGGGGAGCATCCTGAGAAGGGCAGTGATTCTCACAGTGTTGGTGACTGTTGGTAGCCGAGTGGAGTGAGGCTGTTGACGGTGTGGGAAAGAATGTGGGAAATGTGCAGGCAAGGCCACATGAGAAAGGTCTCAGACATCATCCTAAGGAATTTGAAGGTTATCTGGTACCTCACAGAGTGAAACAGGACTTGAAATGTTTTTAAAATTAAATGAAGCTAAATTTTTTTGAATAGGTAATATCTACGAAAGGCATGAAAGGATATACAGAGATGAATTTCATTCCTACCCCTGCCTGTCACTGCTGGATTTTACTTACCCAGAGGCAATCAGTGATACTGCTTTATCTGTAACTTTCCAGAGATAGTCTGTGGACACCCAAGTAAATACTTACATGTAAATATTTTTCCATTACCCCCTATAAATGATGGCATATATCCTTTTCTAGAACTTAACTTTTCTCACTTAATAATACTTTTTGGAAATTGTACTAGCACATAAAGAATGTCTTCATTTCTTTTTATGCTGGTTAGTATTCCATCATGTGGGTGTGCCATGCTGTCTGAGGTGACTGGGGGTGGGGGTGTCATTTTGTTTTGTTCTGCTTTCATTGCTAGCACCCTTTCTGCCACCCCGCCTATCTCTCCGTGTAAGAATCTTCACACTTTGAACCATGGTTTTCTGGTGAACTCTTGTTGGCCTCTTGGTAGTTTACCATTTTCTCATCCATTATCCTCTACAGCCTTTTACCCCAGCCATTCTCTGGACTCTGCCAGATGTTTCATCCCTGATCGTCAGCATTATGGGTCTGGCCTTGCTAGGACTCTGTCTCTGCCAGACAAAGTCTGCTGTTCTCACCCGGGTTGATAGGGTTAGTCAGGAGGCCTGAAATAGGTGGAGAGAGGAGGATAAAGTTTGTGACGATTATGCGGAGTCACCAGCATATTATTTGGTTTTTGCCAGCTCATGTATAACTTGGGGGAGAGTATTCAGGAGACAATGACAATAAGTATCAAAAAGTATCCCGAGCTGTGAATCACTCTACAGCCCGAGTACCACGGAGATGGAGTTCTGGAAGTCCTTCGAGGATGGCCTCACGTCAACAACAGGGCATGTTTAGGCAGAAGCTGTAGATTGATCAAGTAGTGCAGGTCTTGTCATGGGGAAGCCTGGCTCAGTCTCTCTGTCAGCATTTTGATTCTCTTATCCTCCTCTCTTCATGGTGGTTGCTTGCCCAGTGTCCTGTCATCTCCCAGGGACCCCTCTCTATTTTAGGACATCTTCTCTATTTTAGAGTGTCCTAAGCAACCTGGGAAAAATCTCTTGAGGCCAGAGCTGACATTTTTAGTGGTGTGCTCAGTGGCGAGAAGCATATCAGGGCAACGGTGTGGGACCCAGGTCTTTGACTCTTGACTGCTTGAGGGTGAATTCCCTTCCTTCCTGGGGTACTCCTCAAGGGAGTTGGGATGGTCTTTGCTCCCTCCCTTTGTTCAAAATGTTTGACCTGTTCCCTGGAACCCAGCTTTGCTCCCACTTTTTTCTTACCTTTTCTCTCTTGGATCTATTAGTGCTCATACACAGTATATTTCTGTCCCCCAAAATATTTTTTGCTGAATTACACATAATTTGTATATCTTATAGCTATATTTCATTTAATATTTTAATTTTCTTTATGTAATTCCTGTTCATAAGGAGCCTTTTGAGGAAGGTTTGTATGATGGAATTGACTTAACATACCTGTCGCTGCATTGGAGCCCATCTTTTGTGGACCCGGCCATGAGCCGGCCTGGACCACAGTGGAGCCCGTCTTGTGTGGACCTGGCCACGAGCCAGCCTGGACCATAAGAGGTTCTGGGGTCGGCCCTATCTGGGTTTGCTCTTAGCTCTTTCCTTCCCTTCTGTGTGACTTCAGGCAGCTACTTAGCCTCTCTCAGTCTATTTCCTCATCATTAATATCAGGCTAAAGTGCCTGTTTTAAAGGGCTGTTGAGTATTAAATAAGCTAATTATGTCAGATATCTGGCACATTACCTAACATTTCAGTTATATTAAAACTCATAGATACTATTGTTCTCTAATATCAGAGTTCAGGTGCCAACCTGATGTTGGCTGTGTTAACTGTGTGCACCTGTGTACGTGTGTGTGTTTCCAGTAAGAGGGGATCTGAGAATGTAAATGCCTTTTTCAAGGGATCTCTCCCTTTGAAGGTTATTTTTCTGGAGTCCCCGTGAGGAATGGCGCAGGGGCACAATGTGATCTGGGTCCCGTCCTTTCCCCTCTCTAAACTTCAGAGATCACCATGGGTCTCTCTGTCTCTCGGAGCACAGCTTCAGGGCAATTGTGGCTTCTGAGTTGAGTTCCTCTAAGTAGTGCTTTTTGCTTTTAATCTGATTTCCTCTGTATTTTCAGATGCAAATGAATGAAGGCCTTACTGGAAAAACATAGCAGGAGAGCTAAGAACATAGTAAGGGGGAATAGTAGTAGAGAAATGAGAGGAAGGTGGGCATGACTATGCTGCTAAAAATTTGCATTTGTTCCTTCTTTTTGTCCCTGATTTCAGATGGCCTGTGTTAGGTGTTTTCTTTCCTCCAAATGAAAGATGATCTGCTATCTAAAGTCACATTATACATATTCAGCAAGACTTCATGGGGGGGGGGGGCACAGTTAAGTACCTGGCTGGGGTTTTGCAGGCCTGTGTATAGGAACTTTTTAGCAGGAGAATGTGTATCTATAGGTCCTGGAGCCTCTGAGTCCAGCTCTAGCCTGCACCTGCAGCCCACTCTGCTCCATGAGCACTAATCTTCCTTCTTTCTGGTCTTAATCTCTGGTTATTCTTTCCTTCTCTGTCAAGACCCTCAGAGGTCAGCATCCCAAACCTAATTCCCAGGTGCTTTTTGTCTCCCTTTAAGCTTTCCCACCATCCTGGAGTGTTCTCTTTCACCCTAAGATTACTTCATGATCTTTCTGTGTTCACTTTATTTTGTGCCTCAAACCTTTTGGCATCTTGATGTCCTCAGCATTCAGGGCACTGAAACCTAATCTAATTGAAGGCAGAATTAGAAAGTAATTATCAAGGAGTTCTCAGATGGTCAGAGAATGCCTCAGAGAGGAAGCAGAGAGGAGGGATACAAGTTAGCCTTTGGGGGAAAGATAGGGACAGCAAGGAGGAGGAGCAAGGGATTCTACCTCTTGACCTGTGCTCTGCAGCCTAAGCTCCTATTTTTTTCCATGAGCCTTTTATTGAAGCATAATACATGTACAGAAAGATACACAAATCAGTAAGTGTATAAATTAATGAATTTTCTCAAAGTGAACCATCCATGTAACCAACACCCAGATTAGGAAACAGAACATTACCAGCACCCCCAGAAAGCCCCCAGTTGTATCCCCCTCCAGATGCTCCTGACTCCCCAGGAGACTATTATGCTAACTTCTAACACCGTAGATTAATTTTGCTTGTTTTTGTACATAGCCATGGTTATTCATTTTCATCATTCTGTTTTATCGCATTATATGAACCCGTCACAAATTATGTATTGTTTCTGCTGATGGATATTTTGTTGGCTTCCAGTTTTTGTTGCAAATGGTGATACTATCCACGTACATTTCTGTACATGTGTTTTGCTTAATATAGGTATGCAAGTCTGTCCTCTTCATAGTTTGCTGAGAGTTTTTAACCACAGTGCATGTTGAATTTAACCACAGTGCATATTGTTTCGTCATAACAATAAATGATTATTTGGTTATTGGCAAGTAACCTATTATGTTTCCAAAAGAAGATGTGGAAAGAATGAAGTTAAGGCAGAGAAGCAGTAAGTCACAATATTCACCATTGGTTGTTTAATTTGAATATTTTTTCAGCCTACTCATTTGAACTCAGGGGCCCATAGGACATGTCAGTGAGTTCGAGAGCCTTTGAGTCCTGAAGGCCAGACAATGATTGTAGACAGTCTCTATTCCTGACCCAGCTCCTGGGTTGTGTAGGGATGCGGTATTACACATTGCCAGGAATAGAAGTCTTGGAGTTTTACCGCCAGGGAGTAAAATCTAGTCCCAGCCTTACTTCCTGTATGTCCTTGGGCAAGTCAGTTACCTTATTATGTTCTAATTGTCTCTGAAATACGGATAATAACAGCACCTACCTCAAGGTTATTATGAGGATTAAATGAGTTAATCCATGAATAACCCTCAGCAGGGTGCTTGGCATATAGCAAGCAGTCAACATATCATAAAACACTGTAATGGAATGTGCTACGGGGTGTTACAGGTGCAGCTTTGGACTCTGGAATCAGAAATCGAGACCTGTAGCTCTAAGTCCTTGGAGAATTGTGACCAGCTATTATAAGATTAATTTATAACACTTCAAAAAGTCAGAAATTTTAGCTTGGAGACTAGACAGATTTTTGGTTGAATCTCAAGTGAAATAAGTGTGTTAAGGGGCAATGGCTGGCTCGGTCAGTAGAGCATGTGAGTTTGAGCCCCACGTCAGATGTACAGATTAAAGTTAAATTATTTAAAAATTAAAAAAGATAAAGTGGTATGATTCAGCTGTTCAGAAAGTAGTTGACAAGAGAAATGAGCGTCTTGACTCTGTGTCCAGTGCTTGGCAAATGGTAGGCTGGCAAATTTTAGTTTTACCACAATTTTTCTCTCATTTCCCCCCACTATTTTCACCCAGGAAGCTCGGGTACTTACAAAATACCTAATCCCTTAGAATAAAATTACATTTAGAAAGGCTAACCAAATTCTCTTTGCAAATAATTGGAGCTTAATAAAATACTTGTTTATGAACTAAAAACAGAGTTAGTTTCACCTCCTTTTTGTTCTGCCAGAATCATCAGAGCCAATGTTTTTTTTTGTTTTTTGTTTTTTGTTTTCTATGAAGCCTTTCTTTTTTAACTCAGAATTGGAGACAACCTTCCTGCATGCATGCTCTATTGAGAGTGCCAACCTAAACTGGACTAGTTTTGTTTCTAGTTAGGAGAACATGGAAATGGCTTAATAAGAAAGGCTGCAATTGAGAATTTTATTTGCCAAGAAACTTATGTTGACCATAGCTTGGTGACTGAGTAATCCTCTCTTATTTAAAAAAAAAAAAATTTTTTTTGTCCTCTGTAAATCCTGGATCACCATCTCTTTCTCATTTATTTATTCTACTGTGGAGAATGGCTGTAATCACCAGTGAATGATTGGAGATAGGCTAAACTCTTCTGTCCTCAACATCCCGACTGAGGAAAGTTCGGCTCATGTCCCTTGATGTCCAGTCCAGACAGGACACTAGAGTTCTTCCCTTCGCCACTCCTAGAAGCCAGACAGCCAGTTCCATGCTCTTCTCTCCTAAACCGCCTGAAGGAAGAGGATTTGACTTTCAACAAGCTGCACTAAACTTGGTTTCACTCACTGTCTCTGTTCCGTGAATGACCTGGGCTTGACCGGTGCTGTTCCTCACCTGACCCCTTTGTGTTCCCTGGAGTGACCCCGCTGTCTCCATTCCTCCTCTTCTGCACTCTCTTCACCAAGAGGGGGATGACTTTTATGCTCTTCACTTCTTTTCTCTTGTTACTAATGAATAATACTTGGCTTTGACCTCGATGCTAATGGTACAGCTTTCTGTTACCAGTGTTAGATGTGTCATTGTTGGTCTGGAATTGCTGGGTACCAGTCTAAAACAACAACATTTTATTGCTCCAGTTTGTCCAGTCTTAGCATGAACTCACAGTAACAGTAATTATAGTCTTTGCTGGGGACTCTCAACGAGAGTTCAGGGGACTTTAGTGTTTAACACTGTTTAGCTATAGCTCCAGAAAATTTTCCTTTTCCCTATCTTTATGCCCCCTCCACCATATCCTGTCTGGTCTAGAGCCTTTCTGTGCTTTTAAAAAATGTACTAATATGCTGTTTTTGTTTTAGGGAGGAATAGTGACTTGCCTACTTACTTATTAAGAAGGATATTACAAAATGTTCAAGCAGTGAAGAAAACTATGAAAAAGAAATTAATACATTACTTCACATTCCACGACATAGAAATAACTAGTGTTATCATTCTAGGCATATTTCTTTGCTTATATACAAAATGGATGCATTGATAGATAATAGACAAATAGACATATAGGCAAATATGAGAAAGATGAGATCTTATATTCATACTATTTAAAATAAAGTTATTAAATTTAATTTTACATAAATTTCCAGAAGAAAAGAAAATGAAGTGAAATGGAATAATTTCTGGCCTTCTGATAAATATTTCTTTATCACAAGGGATCGTAGTTTTTTGAATAATATTTTACTGTTAAGAAACAGAATCATGAAAAATCTTGAGATGCGGTAGTTTATGTTTTAAAGCACTACGTGTTTCAAGTTTTGACCGTATTAATTGGCTTGATTAATTGTGAGCAATTTTCTACTTCCTGTCACCTAGCTTTCTCCTTCTTCCTATTCTTTCCAATGAAAGAGCGAGGTAAAATTGTCCACAGATTTAGATAACAGCATGTGTGTATATACACATATATGTTGTTTTGTTCTATATGCTGTCGTCTGAATCTGTACACATTTTTATTCTTTTTCTATTTTTATATATAATTATATTAGGTGTTAAGATTTTTTAATATTTA